>NW_027459384.1:0-300000 GCF_050624435.1 Tenrec ecaudatus | reverse complement strand
TAGGCAATGTGGATATAAAAGGAGCTGGGGAACACGTGGTAGAATTTTGTGAGACTGACAACTTCTTCATTGCAAATATCCTTTCAACAACATAAACAATGGCTATACATAAACAGTGGCTATACAACTGGACCTCACCAGATGGACTACACCAAAACCAAATGGACTATATCTGTGGGAAGTGACAATGGGAAAGATCAATATCATCATACAAAAGAAGAACAGGAACCTACTTTAAAACAGACCCTCAATTAATTGCACATACACAAGTTCAGGTTAAAGATAAAGAAAAGTAAAACAAGTCCACTAGAAATGAAATATGACCACAAGTATATTCCAAAAATCTAGACGCCATCTCTAGGGGAGATTAGATACACTTAATATTGTTTATTAAATACCTAGAAAAACTGTGGAATAACCTCAGGAATATCATATATGATGAAAAGAAAGTCATTAAAAATAAAGGAATTAAAAAAAGAAGACCATGGTAATGATGGTGATATCTAGAGATGTCAAAAGGGACTCCAAACAGGACTCTTGAAAATAGAGTAGATAAAGAAAAGTGGGAAAAAATGAAGTAAAAGAAATGATCAGAATAATTCAAAGGCAGCTAGAGGAAAAAAAAGTAAAATATTCAAATGAAATGTGCACAAACGTTGAATTAGTAAGCGAAAAAGAAAGAATACACTGAGTATATCTCAAACTGAAATAAATGCAGAAAATTCAAGCCTTGAGTTGAAATATTGAAAGAGTCTATGAGCAAAATATCAAATGATACTGGAATTATCAAAAAAATGATGGAAGGAATACACATAGTTTCTGTACTGAATTTTTTGGACATTTGTACATTTCGAGAGCTAGTGTAAGATTAAGAATTTCAATGTGTACTAAAGACATTAGCAAAAACAAGGCTTCAGGAATTGATAGCATGCTTATTGAAATCTCTCACCACCATCACCACCCTACCCAAAAAAAATGATGCAGTGCTGGGATTACTCACTAGACTGGATCAAGAAATTTGGAAGATCCACTGACAAGGCTAACTGACTTGAAAGCATCTATGTTTGTGCTCATTTCAAAGAATTGTGGAAATTATTGAACAATATAATTAATAATACATACAAGTAAAATACTAGATGTTAATTCAAAAGTAGTTATAACAGTAAATTATTAAGAAACTGGGAGAAATGCATGCTGCATTCATTAGAGGACATGAAATGAGAAATATTATAGCTATCAGGTGATTCTTGACTGAAAGCAAAGAGTAACAGAAGGCTGTTGGTTACTTATTTCAGTGACTGTGCAAAGTCATTTGAGTGTTCGAATCATAACAAATCTCATATAACACTGCTAAAAATGTGTAATCCAGGGCACTTAATTGTGCTTCTATTGAATCCATGAATAAACTAAGAGATGATCTTTCTAACAAACCAAGGGGATTACTTCATGGCTTAAAATCAGGAATGGTGTGCAATCAGGGTTGTATACTTTCATCATACTTAATCTGTATGCTGAGCCAATAATTGGAGAAGTTGTAGCATCAGGATTAGATAACAACCCACAATATGCAGATAACACAATATTGCTTCCAAAAAGTAAAGAGTACATGAATCATTTACTGATGAAGACCAAAGCCTGATCTGTGGGTTACAATTCAGTGTAAAGAAAAGGAAAAATCTTACAACTGGACGAATAGACACCATGATAGAGAAAAGATCAAAGTTTTCAAGGCTTTCATTTTACTTGAATCCACCATTAATATCCATGGGAAATCAAAAGGGAAGAGAGGTCAGATGGCTCTCAGATAACAAGTACAGCAACTACCAGAGAAAGTCCACTATGAAGGATATCTTACTGGAAGAATCTCAACATAAAGATAAGCAGACGCAAGTTCATAATGACAAAGCAGCAATGCCTGATTATAGACTCCCCTTTACCAGAGAGCAGACAGGCGCCATTTCTGTGAGTTCTGCTCCTGGTCAGCATAATCATTTCTGCCCTTTGCCCCCACTTCCCATTCTCTGAAGCAACCCAGCCAGCCAAAACTATCACCTCACTAGTCTATGGAAGACAGCTCCATGTAGACTGCACGGTGCAGACAAAATCAGTACCCAAGTTCAACTTTTCAATTCTGATTTTTTCTTTTCCTTCCTCCCTTTGTGTTTTTTGCTCCAGTATCCTCCTCCACCACTTTTCCACCTCCCTCACATAACACATGTATTACCAAAATAACACTATCAAAGAGTATATATATATATATATATATATATATATATATATATATATATATATAAATATATATAAATACATATATATATATAGAGAGAGAGATTCATTTTTGTATTTTTTCCATTACAATACTCTATTTTTTAAATTCTCTCCTACTTCCTTTTACAGTATTTTCTTCTGTTGCAGCCCCAATGAACTGAAAATAGCCATTCCTCCTAGGCAAAACAGGCAGTCCTTTAGGTTCCATCATATCCACCCAAACAAGGGCTTTCCCAACAACCCTCTCTGATGCACTAACATGCACATATTCACATTGTCATTAATAACAAAAATTAGCATCCACACCATGGACATTCTCTGCTCTTTTTATTTCTCATTTGCCCCTCATCTGCCTGCAATCCTCCAATATATCATTCTGCTCTCTTTCATTGTCCTTATGAAATATATTTCAGTGAAATTTATTAATTCTGATTATTACCCTTAAAGTGCATTTCCACATTATTTTACAAATGTGTTCACCTCTCCAGACAACCACTTATCTATTATGTCACTCTTGCTCTTCTCTCTCCACCTTCTCCAATTACCCAACTCTTCTTTTCTCCATTTCAACACTGTATATTTTCTAGCTTCATTTAGACTATTCTCAGATAACTAAACAGAGCCAAATGCGTCTACATGACCAGCAGTGCATACAACACCAAGAGCTGTTCCATGATACTGGGGAAATAGCCCTCAACCACAGTAAACAAACCATAATATGAAGAAAAACAAACACAAACAACCAAAAATCACCCAAATGCAATATAGTACTCTGAAAAACAGGCAATAAAACTACCAGAAATTGAATTCAGAAAATGGGTGTTGAAGTCATATCAAGAGATGTAAGAAACAGTAAAGAGAACAAGGAAGAAATGGAAAAAGTAAAATCCTCAAACCAAAAGGAATCACAGAAAACAAACAATGAGATAACCAAATTAGGCAGCATTAGTAAAAAACCTGAAGAATAGAGTGGAAGAAGAGGAAAATTGAACCAGTGAGCTTGAAGAAAAACACTATGACTACAATCGACTAAAGGAACAATCAACAACAAAAAAAGTAAAGGAATCAGAAGAAAGCCTGAGAATAATATGGGGCACTATGAAGAGAAACAACCTACATCTTATCAGGATCCTGGAAGAAGAAACAAAATATCTACAGAGAAAATAGTACAAGAAAGCATAGAAGAAAATTCCCCAACAGCACACATGAGGTGAAAAATAACTGCTCGAGAAGCTGAGAGAACCCCAAATAGGATAAATCCCTAATGAAAAAAATCACACTTCATATTCAAGCTATTCAATTTCAAGGAAAAAGAGATAATCCTGAGGTCAGCGAAAGAATAAAAGAACAGTCAACTACCAAAGAAAACAGATAAGGCTATTTTCAGTTCATTGGGGCTGTTTTTCACAACAGGTTATGCTCACTGATATTGTTAGCTTATCATGCCAAATGTCCAAGATGCACAGGTGGTGTTAATTGAAGGGCGGAATGATTCATTCATTTGGTCACTTTAACTTTGCAAGTTCTCACAGATCTTGATTTTGAAATTCAGTAGAGTGAGATTATGCCTTAGCCAGTTAAATGCTGCTGCTTCCAAGCCTCAAGTACACTCAGACATATCTGAGCAGAAGCCACATTATCTACCTGAAACAGCTTTGGTGTTTCCACATATATATGCAGATGCCCACCAAATATGAGAGTATTTTGCTTTCTCTGACTTGGCTTTTACTAGCAGTCAGCCTCATTCCATCTCTTTTGTAAATGTTTGAAGACTGTGTGGATTCTGGGGCGCCTATGGGATAATGGTGGGCATATGAGATTAAAAAGATCTTTTAGGGAAGTTTCATTGATGTGCATTTAATATTTAATTACAACTCTCTTTTATACACGTGTGTCTGTGGATTTCAACATCTAAAGTGCACAGATTAACTCATTCCCATAGCGGAGTGAACCTCCCTTTGAGCAGCATTGGTTAGATAATAAATCATGAGTAGTCCTGCAAAAGGAGATGGAGCCCTTGTGTCTGAGTGGTTACACACACCAGCCGATCCAGGCGCACAAAAGGCGTTTTTAATTCTAGTAAAGAGTTAACAACCTCAGACACCCAGATGGCAGTTCTGTCCACCTGCAGCCACCTTCACGGCATGTGTTTGTTAAGATGGAGGACATTGAGGATTGTGGTGTAACATATGAGCTAATGTGGGCTGCACTGGTTTGGGATTTTTTCTCCATGTGCATTTACCCTTTATCTAATGCTCTCTTTTATACATTACAGTTTCTGTGGATTTATTTCTGTAATGTACTCAGACTAACACAACTAATATAAGAAAAGGCAGGACACAAGTAAGCACCCATTTCCGTTTGGGAAAGACACTAAACAGTCAAAAGCTATTTTCCTCCATGCCATCTGTGGGTGGCACAAACAGTTAATTGCCCAAATCATAACTAAAACGATCATCTGAACCCATATGGTGGTACCTCAGAACACAGACCTGGTGGTCTGCTTTTGAACCCACACACAGCCTTGCAGCCCCTATCTCACACGGTTCAGTTTGGCTCTGCACACCTGGTAGTTCCATGACTTGGAATCTACACCACAGTAACTGTTTGGATGAAAGGTACTCAGTCCTGTGTTATGACCAGCCTCATGCCGACGATTCTGTCATGAGGCAGTCCTGACCGAAATCAAATACCTCATGATTCTAGCTTTTCTTTTCTATTTTTTTCTATAAGTAGTTAAAAGATTTTATTAGGAAGGCTATGAAGTCAAAAGTAACTCTTGATAGAATTTTCTTTCATCCTTTAAGTCGGCTCTGCAAATATATAATCAGTGATTTAGCTGTAAGATCAAAGATCCGTTAATTTATTTAAAATAAAATATATTTTGGTTCTTAAAATTTATTCCATAAAGTACATATTTTATTATAAATTCCCTACTTAAACAAAAGAGGTAATAAATAAAAACAAACAAAAAAAACACAAAATATAAAAACCCCAACAAAACAGTAACTGAGCATCTTTTTAAAAATTGTAAAAAACTAACAAGAGAAACCAATATTGTGTGTGTTTGTTAATATTAAAAAAAGTGAAAAATCTCTGGATGGGGGACTCCCACCCCCTGGCTTTGCATATCTCACCGTCATCAGTCTGTGGGGCTTGAATATATTGGATATAAACTTACAGCTACAGTGGCATCAGAGGTGTGTGGTATAGCATGAGTGCATGCTACTTATGGTAAACTTTCTAAAAAAAGAAAGAGAAGCAGATGGTCATAATGCAGCTCATCATAACTATAATACAGCACAACTCAGAGATTGTGTTTTCTGGGTCTTTGAACTGATATGAGCCAATTGAGTTGTGGGTTGAGGAACTGAATGTGAAATTGACCTGTTTTTTAAAAGCTTGAATGATCTGGAAGGCTAAGGTATGGTTTCAATCATTGTAATAGTGATTTGGGGACTTTTTAGGAACCTGTTTCATGACCCTAATTTACTTCCAACACTGTGGATAGTAACTCACATTCAATGAAGCAAGTGCTTGGCTGCCAACTTGAAGCCGGCTCAATTACTGCCTACTCAGCTTATGCAGACATTTCCTTGCAAACTGGCTTTATTTTTTTAGACAAATAAGTTTCTAATGGCTTATTTTTTCAATTTCCATAAACCTCATTATTTAATAACAAATTTTTTTGATCTCCACAAATGAAAAGGTGCTTATGAAGTAAAAACACCAGGGTTATTGGGTAAAAGGTACTGCATGACACAGGGTACCGGGAATTCAGAAGCCTAGGAATTTGGGTGGAAACACTGATTGAGGCACACGAAGACACCGCTTGAGGTGGAATAGCCCTCATGCAGACTTACGAAGTGTGATAACTAGGCAGTGAGCCCTCCTACTCAGTCACAATAACCTACTCCTCAGAACTGTTTTGGAGTCAGGGGAGATTGCATGTAAAGTCAACAGAAAGGATCAGTGTCCAGGCTGGAGTATGAAGGCATCAACATATTAAAGATACTTGCTTCTGTTTGCATCACTTTTATCCCTATCATTCTTCTCCTGCAGCCAAAACTCAGTCCCAGGCGGATGGCAACTTCAGTAACCAGACTGTTCTGTCTGACTTCTACGTTAGGACACATAGACCATCTGAATAAACACTTGATTCTGTGTCCCTCTCCCTCCCATATACAAAACTGCAGCCAGCACCAGACCTTAACCCTGCAGACTAAGAGTTTGTCAAAAGTCTAGAAAGAGCAGTCCATACCCTGGAAACCTAGCATAAAGAAGAGAAGACACAGAATCAAAACCTACAACTGAAAGAAAAAAAAAAGCTCCAGGTGTGTGTCATTCAGACAACCGATTCCAATGAAAACAATTGAGCTTCCCACAGTGTAAAATTTCTTTTACTTCCTTACTATTGTAATTCAAACAGTTTCCCATATCTGACCTCCAAATGTAACTCCAGCAGATTCAAGTATATTAAGGAAGAGGCAATTATTCTGGTGTTTCCCCTGAAACGATTATGGAGTCTTAAACAGTTTTATTATTCTCAGCTCATGCCTTAGATTTTCAACAACTTGAATGTGAAGGAAATCATAAAATGCCACGTTACACAGGTTTCCTTTGTGTTGCCTCACCCAAGACTTTGTCTCATGTACCTTGAACATGTTATCAGGAGAGAGAGTCCCTGGAAAATGACAACATGGATGGAAAAGTTGTACAGCAACTCAAAGAGGAAAAAGCTCAAGATGATGAATGGACACATTGGCTACAACAATAGGCTCAGACTTAGCCACAGTGTTCAGGATGATGCAGGACTTGGCAGTGTTTCAATCTGTGAGCATAAGATCAGTGATTCAGACCTGAAAGGAGAGCACTGTGTCAGTCTGGGTAGATTAGAGAAACAAATCCACAGAAACTCTTATGTATATAAAAGAGAGTTTTATGTAAGAGTAAAGTGTACATTAAGAAACCATCCCAACCCAGGCCAGTCCAAGCCCATAAATCTGACATTAGCCCATATATCCAACACAGATCTACAAAGTCCTCCTCAAACTCACAAAACACATGCAATGCCAAATGCAGGAGGAAAGTCAAATCAGTGAGTGTTTAAGCATCTCAGCTCTGGCAGGAGTCTTCACGCTGTTCTCCAGACCCAGGTCTGCATCTTGGCAGGTCCACGTGGCTTCTCAGGGATGTCTCCCAGGAAGTGAGCTTTGCTAGCTGAGGCAAAGAACTAGCTAAGGCAGCCACACACTGGTCAGACCATCATAGAACAAGATACCAGAGAATAAGAAAGGCGGGGCTCACCAAGCCACCATTTATCTCTCTGCTCTTTAATTAATCCCATGTATTTATCGGCCAGGTTAGCACAATAAACCTTAACTATCACAGCAACTAACAACAACTTGCGTAAACCTCAGTCTTCCACAAATGTAGACCTCAGAATTCAATCCCTAAGTTAAACTTAATTTAATAGCAGTTTGTTATTTATTATAAATTAATGCAAGTATACAAAGTACAGGTTTCTTAATTTGCTGTTCACAGCGTGTACTCCTGATGCTGCAACACATCACAGGACCTCACTGGGGCGTCATGTACATTCCTTTTCTCATTTCAAATTTGAAAATTTGTTAGAGTACACAATGTGTTGACGCACCAGTGCTACTCCTCCTTTGAAATAAAAACTTAAGCCCGCTTCTACTTGAAGGACAGAAGTTGCTAACTTTTTTAGCTGGGATGTGGATAGACCCTTACAAACAAGGAGAAAAACCTGAAAACAAAAACTCCACTTCAAGTTGGCTTGCTAGAGCATCATCATCCTTAAGCACTGTCTATAAACACCCAGGCCATGTTGCTCAGGGAGAGAGATTTTGATGAACAATGTCATCCTGAGTTCTACTATTAAATAAATAGTTGTTCTCTGTTTTGTTACTGTTTTAGTTGGGGACAGGCTGTCCAAATCACCCTGACTGCATAACCTAATTTAAATAAATAAGGCAGATTGTAGAGCGCTTTTGTTTGTGTGTTTGTTTCAGATATACTCCCATAGGCTCCCAACCAGTAAATCCTTAAAAGAGCAGGAAGCCTCATCTTTATCCAAAGAAATGACTGGTTGATGTGGACTGTCAACCCTGTAGTTAGAAACATATATGTAAACCACTAAACAAACAAAACGCAGGAAATAAACTAGTTTAATTGTGGGCAATGCATGCTGTATATGTAAATTTAAACATTTCTCATATCCTTTGGATTGGTTCATTAGGCAACGTGTGGAATTTACAGGGTTACACAGGAGTAACATGTTCGGGGCCTTGAGTGTGGAAATACCCCTCTTAATGATTTTCTCTGTGACTGACCTATTGGCCACTCACATCACACACTGTGAGCCTCGCTCTGCTTTTCCAGTGGCTGCCTCCATGCTGACGGTAAACAAGCCAGGAAACCACCGTCCTGCCTGCATCCTAGCTTGCCTGCCCTCAGGAAGGCCAGTGAGGCTTGGGTAATAACATCCCAGAGGGACAGGTGTACTCAATGGGATCAGGTTTTTCCTTGGTCATATAACCTATTAAAAATACTTTTACCACAGAACTCTGATCACTAGGAGTCTGAGAACATTGCAGTAGTAGGTCTGCACCAGACAGACATAAGTAGAAGAAACAGAGAAAACATAAATAAATGGAGACGTAGAATTATGGAGACTCTATGTCTTTAGCTGTGCTGGGGTACAATGAGACACATCCTTGTGTTCAAAACTTCATCATACATTTGGAATACTGGTTATTCACACCATGACAGGGAGGTTTGGGGGAAATAGGGAGCTAAAAATATGAGTACAATAAAGGAGGGTATGTGTATAATATGTGAATTATAGGCCAATAAAACAGTTAAAACAAAAAGTAAAAGTTCAAGCTATTACCTCTCCTCCATGCATAGATGCATAGTCTTTTGTAGGTGCCATCAGTCAGATTCCAACGCACGGTAGAGCCATGTGGCAGGGCAAAGCTGCCCCACAGGATTTCTCAGGATATTGTCTCTGCAGTAATGAATGGCCAGGTCTTTCTTCCACAGCACTGCTTTCAGTTAGCTGCTGAGAACTGCTTCATGTAGTGCCATCAGGGTGTCCTCCACACATACTCCGGCTTCCCATGACCTATTCCCCACGTTATAACTAGAGCATTCATTTGAAAGAGAAAACCATTTTGTGTCAAAGCCTTCCCTCTCCATCTCAGAATCAAAGCTCCAATCACAATGATCTCTTAAATTCCCTGAAAATTGCCAGGCTCTCACCTACCTCATAATCATCCTGAATAGCCTTGGTGGCAGAGTAGCTATGTGTTGTGCTGATAACTACAGGTCAGCAGTTCAAAATCATCAGCTGTTCCTCAGGAGAAAGACGAGGCTTTCTATTCCATTGAATAGTCACAGTCCCAGAAACCCACAGGGGAAGTTCTAGCCTGTCCTAAAGGGTTGCTGTGAGTCAGCCTTGAGTCCATGGCAGTGAGTTTGTTTGAGTTTTGTTCTTATTTGTCTCCTAACTGGAGTCCTTGGATGGAACAGTCAATGCCCGTGACTGATCAAGAGATTGACAGTTTAAGTTCACAAGCAACAACACCCTCAAGAAAGTTCTGGCATCGTACTTCAAAAATATAATGACCATTGAAAACCCCAGGAAGGATATCTTTCCTCTGTCACACGTGGGTCTCTGAGATTTGGAATTCACTGGACGGCAACTGGTTGTTTGCCTTTGGGCTAACTAGCTGCTACTTAAGGAACCTGGATGGTGTAGTGCATTATGTATTGGGCTGATAAACACAAGGTCACCAGTTCAATGCCACCAGCTGCTCTGTGGGAGATCAATGAGACTATCTTTTGACAAAAAGAATTTCATAGGTTCCCAAATTTATTTGGCTAACTAGCCCTTACAGAAAGTAATAATCACTCAGCACTTCTGTGGCAATTGAAAACTTCTGTAGGGTAGTCCATAACCTGGGATAAAGTATAGGTATCTGCTGTTGAAACCTCCCTGCATCATTCCAGTGATCCCAACCTCACCCTCAGGGGAGCGCCTTTACTCACTTTGGGGAACACTGACTTGCAGGCTCTGGAAACACCAGGGGGCATTTCTAAGTCTGTCTTAGAGGGTCCCAATAGTCAGAATTGACTTGTTGATGGTGGTGTGGTTTTAACTCCTACTCCTGCAGATCTCAGCGGCCATGTTGGTTCATCTGGAGTCACACTGAAGAAATCTCAGCCTTGGTACTTATTGACTGTATAAGTCTGGGAAAGTTCACCTAAGCATCCTTACTGTTATGATTAAAGGATTCTGTCCCTTTCAAGTTTTTCTAACACATGGCCAGTTCCCACATATGCTTCACTCTTCTTGTGAAATCCTGTCTTGGGAAAAGCATATAGGTTTTGATTTATTTTATTGATAGTTCGGTTATAAAAAAGAATCACTTGCTGGTGTGCACAATGTTTTACCTCACATAAAAATTACTTCTGAAAAATTTCTAGTTGGCATGTGAGATAAAGTTTATTGTGCCAACATGGCTGACACGTGTGGGATTAATTGAAAGGTGGAGGGATAAATGGCTCTGTGAGCCTTGCCATTCTAATTCTCGGGTTTCTTGCTTTCTGATGGTTGGATCAGGATGCAGTTGCCTTAGCCAGTTCCCTTCTTCAACTGGCAAGACTCATTCATGAAAGACATCCCTGAGGAGAAGCCACATGGACCTACCCTGATGCAGCCCTGGTTGCTGGAGAAGCCATGTGGAGACCCCTGCCAGTGCTGAGATGCTTACATGCTCACTGATTCGGGTTTCCTTCTGCAGTCAGCCTTATTGCGTGTGTTTTGTGAGATGGAGGAGGACTTTATGGATTGGTGTCGGACATATGGGCTAATTTTGGACTTGTTGGCTTCGGCAGCACTGGGTTGGGATGTTTTCTTGATGTGCACTTACCCTTTATATAAAACTCTCTTATTCATGTTTCTGTGGATTTGTTTCTCTAATGTACCCAGACTGAAACAATATAATTGTAGTTGTTTATTTTTAATGGAATAATGTACTGTAGTCTGAAATTGCAGTGCTAAGTGTGTCATCGTGTCCTGATACACAGTCTTTAAAACATGGGAACACAGGTACAATATTTCATTCTTGACTCTGTGAGAGCTATCGCCAGGGATTGTAACAGAAGTTCTGTGTTTCCTGGATGTCTAACAAATAAGGTGGTGAATGATCTTGGTCTGTATTCAAATATAGAGAAATGATCCAACAAAAGTAATTTTGCCAAAGAAGGGGCTTATGAAACACTTTTTTGTGTGTGGGTGGGTCGGGAGGAAGTCTGGAAATGAGACCATTTAGCCACCATAGTGGGCTTCTGAGGGAGGTATAATGCCATCTCCTGTTTGAATATTTGGGTGCATGTGATTTGTTCTCTGCTTTTGGTAAATATTGGGGTTGGGAGAACTGACTCATATTGGAGTGGTTCTCAAGCCTCGTTACACAGCATAATCACTTATAATGAAGGTTTAAAAAAAACAGTGGATCATACCACAATCCAAATCAATTAAACTACTGAGGTGAGAGCTAGGTGATTCCTGATAGCAGTTCATACGAAGAACTGATTTGTCCACTTGCGGAGAATTAGTCACTGCAACCTCATGAATAGCAACCAAATATAAGACCTCAGTCCAGAACTCAACTCACTGCCAGTGAGTCGATGTCAACTCGTACTGACCCTATAGGACAGGATAGAAATTTCCCTCTGTGTTTCCCAGACTGTAACTCTTTAAGGGAGTAGAAAGCCCTGTCTTTCTCCCAAGGAACATTGGTGGTTTTGAAATGCTAATTAGTAGTTCATGGACCAATGCATGACTATTATGCCACCAGGGCTCTTTCTCAAGATAGAAGGCACTCAAAATATGGTCAGGGAAGAACTACCAGCTCAAAGCAGAGTTGATCATAATGATGTGAATGGAATAAGTCAGTTGAGACCTTCATTTGCTGATAGAAGATGTCTCAATATGAGAAGAAACAGTGACAATTATTTAATCATTGAATCTCAGAATTTTGAAGTACTAATATAGAAAAACTAGAAGTCATAAAATATTACATGGAACTCATAAAGATCAATACACTAGGTGTTAATGAGCTGAAACGGACTGATATCTGCCATTTTGAATCAGACAGTCAAACAGTTTGCTGTGCTGGGAATGACACATGCAAGTGGAATCACATTCATCTTCCTAAAGAACGTTTCAAGATCGACTTGAAGTACGATGCTAATGTGATAAAATACTATCTATCTGCAGACAAGAAAATCCAGTCAATACGGTTATTTAAATTGATGCACCAACTACTAAAGCTGATGATGAAGAATCTGATGGATTTTACCATCATCTTCAGTGTGAAATTGATCAAACACACAATCTGAATGCATGGATAACTATTGGCGATTGGAATTCAAAAGTTGGAAACAAAGAGGAAGGAATAATAATTGGAAAATATGGTCCTGGTGATAGAAATAAATCTGGAGATCACATGATAGAATTTTACAAGGCTAACAACTTGTTCATAGCAAATACTTGTGGGCACAGACAGGAATCAAATTGACTACATTTGTGGGAAGAGAAGATGGAGAAGCTAAATGTCAGCCGCTAAAATCTGTCCAGTAGTCAACTGTGGAACATGCCATCAATTGCTTGTAGCTAAGTTCAGATTCAAGCTGAAGAAAATTACAACAGGCCCACGGGAGCCAAATACAACCTTGAGTCTATCTCACCTGAATATTGAGATGTCAGGAGCATATTTGACTCACTAAACACTAAGGATATCACCGAGAACATGAAGAAAGCGAAAGGTCATTGAAGAGACAGGAAAGAAAGGCTCAAACTGGATGTCAGAAGAGACTCTGAAACTTGCTTTTAATCATGGAGTAGCTAGGGCACTTAATAAGAAATGATGTCAAGGAGCTGAACAAAAACTTTCAGAAAGCAGCCGGAGAAGTACTATAATGAAATGTGCAAAGACCTAGAGTGAGAAAACCAAAATAGAATAACATGTTCAGTATATCTTAAAATAACTGAAGAAATACAAATCTGAGCTTTGAGGTACTCTACTGAAATATTCTATGGGGTAAATATTGAATGATCCAGGAAGCATGAAGTGAAGATGGAAAGAATACACATTATTCTACCAAGAAGAATTAGTTGGCATTCCACCCTTTCAAGAGGAAGGATATAAACAAGAACCAACAGTACTAATGGAAGATACTCAAGCCACACTGATGGAATTAGCCAACACCAGTTGCCAAGCATTGACTGAATTCAATTTAAAAAGTTTCAACAAATTGATGAAGCACTGGAAGCATTGGTGAAATGATGTTTTGGGGTTCTGGGACCCTGCTGGAATGACGCTCTGAGGGATCCATGACCCCGCCAGAATGATGCTATTTGGAGTCCGGACCAAACCAGAATGATGCTCTAGGAGTCTGGGACTTGCCAGAAAAAAATTGTTGGTGTATCTGAGACCTCTCCAGAAAGTTGCTCTCCCACCAGAGAGATCCTCTGGGGGACTGGACCCCTCCGGAACCATCATCCACTAAGTGCATGCTTCTATGGGGGTGCCGAAAACCCCCTTCCCTCAAGTATACTTCTTGCAGTATTCCCGCTCCACAACACTCCATTCACCTACTCTCAGCACAGACTGGTGCCGACAAAAATTAAGAACAATTATTGTTAGTAGGCATTGTGTTTGGTCCTAGAGAATCTTTATAATAAAAGACTTACTTGAAGCATAAACTCTCCAGATCAAGACAAACTATTTAGAGTGTAATAAATGTCAAGTTTATAAATAATGTACTATAATGGAGCAGAGGAGTGAACTTTGAATAAGATGTGAGAAGGCTAAACATTTAAACTGAGACCTGAGCAAAAAATGAGCCAGGTACAAAGCTGATGTTTTGGTGGATTGGTAGACTGATTATTATCCAGAGGCAATATTCTACAACTCATCTACAGATTCAACCTAATTCCTCTCAAGGTTTGTTTTTCCAGAAAATGACAAGCTGATTCTATAATTTTGATTCTAAAATTTTTATGGACATGTGACAGTTTTAGTATAGCCAAAATAATCCTGAGAGAAAATAAAATATAGGTGGAGAATGCATATTGCCTGATATGAAAATTTACTAAAAAACTATCGTAATTAAGACTGTGTAGTAGTGACAAAAAGGTAGACATATTGATGGAATATAATTGAGAGTCTAAAAATTCAACCTCATACATCCATAGCTAATTGACTCAAAAAGAGTACACAGAGAAGTCACTGTGATTTCAGCAAATGCTGTCGAAACAACTAGATACAGGAAAAAAGAATGGGTTTTGACTCCCACCTTGCACCATATGCAAACACTAACTCAAAATAGATCTAAGACCTAAATGTAAGAGCCAAATCTATAAAACCCTTAATAGAAATCATATACATAAATGTTTGTGACCCTGGATTAGGGAATGGTTTCTTAAGATATCTTGCATTTTAAGCAATGATGACATCTTAAACATAAGCAGCCCAAGTTCAACATAAGTGGAACTTCCTCAAAATTAAAGTCCCTTGTAATTGGAAAGACACAATCAAGAAATTTTAAAAGGCAACCTACATCAGTAGCTATTCATGAGATACCTAATAATCTTGTATTCAGAATATATAAAGAAATGTTATGTCAAAAACTAAAACTCAATTAATTAAAAATTAGTCAAGAAGTTAGTCACTACTCTAAAGATACAAGTGTGTTAAATATAAACTATA
This sequence comes from Tenrec ecaudatus, assembly GCF_050624435.1. Taxonomy (NCBI): domain Eukaryota; kingdom Metazoa; phylum Chordata; class Mammalia; order Afrosoricida; family Tenrecidae; genus Tenrec; species Tenrec ecaudatus. The sequence continues at coordinate 284,926 of NW_027459384.1, read as the reverse complement.
TAACTCTATTATAGATTTAGTCTAAAATTTCTGTAAATTGTTTGAAACTTAAAAATATTAAAATGAGTCTACAAGAGCTAAAATAATATTTTGAGGCTATCCAATCTGAATTTAGGTAACATTTAAAGAAGAGACTTAATGGAATGAACACTAATGGCCTGATGAGCTGGGATGTGGGGGGCGGTGATATTAAGAACATCATATGTGAAGGAAGCAAATGGTCATTAAAGACAGAAAAGCAAGAAAAAAATCAAAGTGGATATCAGAAGAGACATTGAAATTGCTCATTCCTTAGAGTAGCTAAGGCAAATGGAAGAAATGATGAAGTTAAAGAGCTGAACAGATAATCTCAAAGGGCAGCTCAGGAAGAAAAAGTATTAAAGAATTCATCATTTTTTCACCTTATATGCTACCAAGTCCTGCCAGCCACCTCCACCCCCATCTGCCCCAACCCCAAATGGCTCTGATATCTCCCATCAGCCCCCACTACAATCCCTATGCCACAGCCACATTCTTGAACTATCCAAACAACCTTCCCACACCTCTCCCTGCATCCACACCTGCACCCTTTCTCCAAGTACCTGCACCAGGCTCCACACTGAAGCCCCAGTGATATACCTCATGCTGCCATGGCCATGTCACTGCTCTGCTCAACTCCCTCCAAAGGTTCCCTGCCTTCATCAGGAAGCTGGATGAGTTCTGGGAGGCTGGTTAGCACCAGGAATGGCTAACCTGTGCTAGCTCCTTCTTCTTGTCCTTTCAAATGCCGGTGTCCCTGAGGCATTTGAAAGGGAGGACAGGCCCCAACAATTTTCCTTGACTTTCATCCTCAGCTGTAAGTGTCCCATGGCCTCATTTCCACTCAGTCCAGCATCATTAGGATGTGTGTGCATGCCTCTGCAGCACGGATCACATCAGCAGCCACTGACTGCCTGCCAGACCTGCACTGAGTCGCTTAACCCACAAAGATCTGGCCCACTTTAGAGACGAACCACTAGGAGCTCAGTGAGGCTCAAGGACTTTCCCAAGGAAATCAGCTAATGAATAGAAGCACTAGAATTAGATCTCAATTCTGACTGTAGGGCCTATCAGCCTGCACAGATATGTTGAGGGCTGTTGTTGCTACACAGGAGCTAGCATCTAGAAAGTACAGTGTGAACCTTCACGGAATGAACAAGAGCAGGTCTCTGCACATGAATCACCCTCCACACTCAGGCAGAGACTGGAACAGAACTTCCCCCTAGTGAGATGTCAAAGTTTATTGGTGGTTAATAGGGTCAGTATGCAGAAAGTGGGGGGTGAAAGGTAGAGGTGATGGAAAAACTACAAGGATCATGGAATGTTACCTTTCACCAGAGTTTTATAATTGCTGTCAATAAGGCTTAAACCTGTAAATAACTGAACAGGCAAAAGTTGTGAGAGAGATACAAGGGGCCTTCAAAAAGTTTGTGGGAAACATCCATTATTTTCAGATTTGTTTGGAGTCATCACTGGGGCTTTTTCTTATTCTGGTTTCTTTGTTGGTTCGCTTTTGCACCTGCATGACCAGGTCCAGGGCCTTCTTGAAAACTGGAATGACATGGTCCACTGGGGTGAGTGGTGTCCCCCAGGTCCCATACTCACTGAAGGCACAGCTGTCAACACCTGTAGTTGTTCAGGAGCCAGCAGAATCCCCACCCACTCCCCAGCCCCGAAACCCCTCACCCCCTTGCAACCAGCCCCACCTTGCAAGTAATTGAGAAGCATGTCTACAGTGGGTTCTACTTTGTTGTCAATTTTCTCCAGGTTGTAGACTGGCTGCTTGGCCATCTCGGGAGAGCTTAAGTCAGGTTGGCCCTTGCTGCGACACAGAGGGAAAAGACCCAGCAAGTTCATTAACTGCCAGTCAATGTAGCAAGTTATTCCTGGGGTCATGACTCAGGTAAGGAATGCAAATGCCTGCATAAGATGCCCACATCCTGCCTCCTGATCCTCACCCAGGAGGTCCCCAAGCTTTAGCTACATCACGAAGCTGAGTGTCAGCTTTATTTCTTGATCCTGTATGCTACCAAATCTTGCCAGCCACCCCCCTCTATCATCTGCCCCAACGCAAAATGGCTCCGGATATTTCCCGTCAGCCCCCACTACAATCCCTATGCCACGGCCACACCTCCTTCTTAAACTATCCCAACAAGCTCCCCACTGCTCTCCCTGTATCCACACCTGCCCCCTTTCTCCAAGTACCTGCACCAGGCTCCACACTGAAGCCCCAGTGATATACCTCATGCTGCCATGGCCATGTCACTGCTCTGCTCAACTCCCTCCAAAGGTTCCCTGCCCTCATCAAGAAGTAGGATGAGTTCTGCGAGGCCGGTTAGCATCAGGTCCTGGCTGACCTGTGCCAGCTCCTTCTCCTCGTCCTTTCAAATGCCTGTGCCCCTGAGGCATTTGGAAGGGAGGACAGGCCCCAGCAATGTTCCTGGACCTTCATCCTCAGCTGTCATTGTCCCATGCCCTTCATTTCCACTCAGCCAAGCTTCATTAGGATGTGTGTGCATGCCTCTTGGCGGCACAGATCGCAGCAGCAGCCACCGAGTGCATGCCACACCCTGCACTGAGTCACTTAACCCTCAAGTGCAAACATCCGGCCCACTTTAGAAATGAACCACTAGAGGCTCAGTGAGGCTCAAAGACTTTCCTAAGGAAATTAGCTAATGAATAGACTAGAATCTGACCTCAATTTTGACAGTAGGGCCTATCAGCCTACACAGACATGCTGGAGGGCTTTGGTCTCTACACAGGAGCTGGATCTAGAAAGTACAGTGTAACATCATGGAATCAACAAGAGCAGGTCTATGCACATGAATCACATTCCACACTCAGGCAGGGACTGGAGCAGAACATCCCCCTGGCCAGCGAGCTGTAGGGAGTCTCATGTGGCGTGGGGATGAGCTTTTCTCGACCCGCTAGATTGGGAGGTGGAGAATTAAGACTACAGTATAGAGCAGGTGTCCTGGTGTCTGGTGGGTTGCATGCTAGGCTTCTAACCACAAAGCCATCAGCTAGAAACCACTGGCTGGAAAAAGATGAGGCTTTCTACTCCATTGAAGAGTTACAGTGTGGGAAACCCCAACCCTGTGCAAAGGGTCTCTGGGTCAGAATCCCTGGCAGTGAGTTTTCAGGGGAGTACTGCCTCTTGTCATGCCAGCACGTTTTCAAGGAATGGTGTGGAACACCAGGCCAGCCCCTCAGTCTCTCACTGGCAGAGCCACACCCCACTTGGATGATCTCCTTGAGCAACTCTACGGCCTCCTTCAGGTCCCGGATCTGGGCCATGGCTTCCTTAAAGCTGGAACTTTTCCTAAATCGCTGATTCAAAACCAAAACAAAAAGAACCCCCAAACCAAGCAACATACGCAGGGAAATCATTAGAATAAGGATAAAATGACTCCAGGTGGGAATACACAGTTAAAATGGAGTCAACATAAATCTAAACATAGGGCAAGCTACTAGAAACTTCTTCAGAGGCAACAGAAAACATAAATTTCCCTCTGGGCAACAAGCAGGAGCAGCTCTCACACTCCCCCACACTAACAAATATGCAGAAATATGGATCCAGTTCAATTGCCTGAATGTCTTTTACTGGCTACTTTCTCTGCATGAAAAGCAATTCATTATTGATGGCAATTTTCTCCTGTTCTCTTAAAGAAACCTTCTCTCCAGCTGTCTGTCCTCCACTAAGAAGCTTTCCTCCAGCTTCTTTCTACTGTTAAATACAAACAAACAGGGTTTTGTAAAAATTAAAGAAGCAACATGCAAAATTTTTGAAGAGTGTATGTGGGACTGGGGGATCTTCCGTACTTGAGGGGTCTTGCCCTTCTTATATGCTTTCACAAAGAAAGACTGGCCCTCTCTTTGCTTGAGTTCCTGCTCACGGAACCCCCATCTTTGTACAGTTTGGCCTGTTTCTTTCTCCTTTTACTTGCCACCTGCCATACTGTTGACTGATAGCCACCAACCTGGGTCACCTCCCTTGAAGTCTCAGTCCTGGACTTACCCCCAACAACCTGGGAATGCCTGGAATATCACTTTAACACCCTCAAGGGTGAGCACGCTCCCTGCCCTACCGGCTGTCAAGAATGAGCCAGGTAGTTTCCAGACCAGATTCACCCCTTCCTCTCCCCTTCACTACTCCTGGAGAAGACACCCCGCACAGGGGACAAGACTAGGCAAACCTCAGGAGGAAGCCCTAAAACGTTTTGTGCTCCAGCTGCAGCCACTGGCTTCCTGAGTAGCATTCACATTGTGGTGAGAGAAGCAACAGACCCACGGCTCACCTGTGAGCTGAAGACATTCTAGGAGTCTCAGGGAGGAGGCACCACTGTGTGAAAGGAAACAATGGAGGGGGGGAGACACGCAAAATTCCCGCAATGAATCAGAAACACCGACGCCCAAAGCCCCAGTCTGGGATCCTCCTTTCTCCAACAGGAATTCTCCCCAGGAACCCCAACCAATCCCAAAACTGGGGGATGGAACCAGCCCCTGGGTCATCCTCCCACATCTCACCACACGAGGGGCGCCGACGGAGCGGGCGAGGGGGAAGAAGGACGCTTGCACCCCAGCCAGGCTGCTGTGTGCACCAGGGTCACCCCAAACAGGTCACCGCGCGACCCCTCACCTGGCGTATACTTTAACTTCCATGTGGTGCTTATGCATGTCTGAGAGTGAGAAAATAAACCACTACATCACAGGTCTAGTTTTGGACTGTTGTTTATAAGGACACTACCTGCTATGGTAAAGATGAAACAGTATGTTCTATAAAATGTAAGGGAAAAAAACAAAAGCCTAAGGAGCTTTTACTCTGCTCTCTATTGTTCTATGAGTCTAGAATTCATATGACAGGTCTGATTTTATTGTTCTTTTAAATGTATGTTCTTATTCATAAACATAAAACCTTAGTGTGTTTGTGTATTTGAACACTGAAGGTAAATACAATAGTATTAAAAGTGGTGCTTGGTAAAGTAGAGGGGCAGCAAAAAGAAGATAACTTTTTAGAGTGACAAAGGCTCAAACCATGGGCTCAAATATATGAACAATTATGAAGATGGTATAGGACAGGTCAGTGTTTCTTCCTGTGGTACACAGGGTAACTATAATTCAGAACTCACTTAATGACACCAAACAATTGCAACTTCCATTGTACACTGGCTCTGAGTATAATAAGTACTAAAATGTTAGAGTATTTTTTTAAATAAGCATTAACATAATAATCATTCAGAACAGTTGTTGAAAACATATAATCATGATTTTAAAATATATAAATTCAAGATGAATCAAGAGTTAAGGACAATCTTGAACAACTGTAGATGTGCATGAGAACATTATTTTTTTATTTTCATGCATGAGAAACTTTAATACACAGTTGTACAACTGCAGAGAATGTGGGGTAAAAGCATTTAAAAATACACTCTACAACGGGATATATTACACTGGTGTTTTAAAAACACAGTAACAAATTTGATGATTTCATGACTCTAATTAATTGAGAATGATTACATCACACACCCTAACAGTTTATGTACAGATTTGTGGAAATGGGATGGATTGAGTTACAGAGCGCCTATCCCTGCCTTTGAGCTCATATTTCACCTTGACTGAGTGGGATTATTACCAGGGATGCTAGGATGTTTCATCATTAGAAAACGTATTAATGTAACTGACTACATAAACAGGAGAAAATTAGAACCCTCTGATCGTGTTAATAGGTGCAGAAAATATATAATGCAATATCCAACACCCATTCCTGATAAAAAACAATCAATAATATAGAAATGGAAGGGAGAGACATCAACACAACAAATGTATTAAAGGAAACACTGTTGGTGAAGGACAGTTAGATGACTGGAACTTCCTGGAAATAAGACATTTATGTACACAGCAAGATTTCATCAAAAGAGTAATACAGAACCCACAGATTGGGGGGAATACATCTTTAGCAATGAGGAGATTGAGACAGAGGGGGAGGGGTAGAGGAGGAGCAGAAGACAACTGCAGCATTTTCAGGAATCTCTAATTTATATGCTCACCTGAGCATGCACCAGGGAAAAGGAGGCTGGAGTCTGGGTGGTCTAGCATAGGGAGCAGAGCCTGAAATCAGTGTCTGAGGATGAAGTTTTGTGAAGGGTCTTTCCATTGTGGCTCTTGAGTCTACAAGGCTTAGGCCTCTTCTCTGACTTGCATGATTGGAGGAGTTCATGAGAAAGTCACATGGTGCCAGGAGAGGCATGGTCAATTGGAGCAGATGGCATCAGGTGCTGTCAGGTATGTCTCTGTAGTCCATGCAATGGGAGTGTCTCTTGGGGATATTCACAGTTGGGAAGCCTGCTCTCCACCCACCACTTTCTGTCAGCTTGTCTTCCTGTCATGGCTTGTGTGTTGTTGTGTTTCAAAGGCAGACAGGGTCACCCAAAATGAACAGGTTTCAGCAGGGCTTCCAGACTGTGCAACTAAGAAAGAATCAGTTGCCACTCCAGGTGCTGAAGCTCACCTTCGGCCACTCCCTCCTCATCTCTTCCAGGTCACACCCCTTAGGACAGACTCCACCCACCCCCTACCTAGGTGATGTAATTTCCTGCTGAACCTACTTCCTCTGACTGAGAAGCTTCAGAGTGAGCTTCCCATAAGGGTAGGTGAGTCTCTGTGTTTCTATGTGGATCCCATGCGTGGAGTCCCCTGCAGGGTGACGTCCCAGTGGTGTCTTGGTTCCTGAGGATGTTACAATTCCCGCATCCTATTGGCCCCAGTTCCAGGATCCCCTGGGACGTTTCCATTTAAATCCTTTCTGGGCTGGGTACAGGCCACAGAGCATTCACACATGGGAATACTCTGCCTCCTTTATCCTGCCCAGAACCCCTCATGCACCCTCACCCCTCAAGCCAGAAAGGCCCGATTGTAGGTAGGTTCTTGTCTGGTGTCCATTCCCTCCATGTCAGGTGTCAGGCATGAGAGCAAGGGACCCCAGAGTGACCTTACCAAAAGAAGAGGCCAGCCTTGCAGTCATTAGGTCACCCCATGAGGACTGAGGTTTGTATTAGAGCTTAACTTCCCAGCACCTTGCTTTGCAAAAGGTTGCCATAGCAGTCACAGCCCTAATCCCCGCACAGTTTAATTCCTCGCATAGAGTAAACCTCCACTGAGTGCTTTCTGCCCAGGAACTAAGGCTGTAGGTAATCTGGCCCTCGGGCAGAGGGCTTTGGAGAGTGGATTACTTTAACCTCTCCAGGCAGCCCAGGGGAGGGCAGTGTCTCTTGGAGGCTTGCCTGCATGTGTGTCCTTGATGGAGGTCACCAAACTGGAGACAGTACAGGGGTCTCCTAGACAGGAACCATGTCCTATCAGCCTTGGCCTGACTGCATTGGTCAGGAGGCCCTTGACCCATCTTGTAAGCCTGCTATCAAAGGATGGAAGAATCTGTCATTGTGATGTATTCATTGATAACCAATCATGCTTTTGTGGCAGTTTCCTTTGCCCTGTGCCTTCCCCACAACCTCTTTAATTCACATCTCAATTGTGAACCTGGGAAGATATTTCCACCTCCTGTTGGTGGCCTCCCTCATCCAGATAGATGCTTTGTTTGTGTCTTTACTTTGTCTTTGTCTCTTAAGATTTAACAAATATTCTCTTTAAACTATATTTAAAACGGGGTCTCCTTTTTACTCTAAAACATCTTGACTGCGTGTGCTTCCTTAATCATTTCTGCCCACCAGAAACTAGCTTGTGCTCTGTTTTATACACAAGAGAGACTACAATCTCAAATAAAATTTAAGGAGAACATTTATTAATGATCAGAAATAATGCGGAGGAGGATTTAATCTATGGGGATACCCTTTAAATGGACTTTAGGCATGTACTGCCTTCCACAGCCCTTTACTAACTGGGGTGCTAAGACTTTAATCTCTAATAAAGCTCCTGGGTTTTGTCTCTGCTGATGCTGTACCTTTCCACTTGCAGTGTGAAGAGCACCTCAGCTCAGAGATTGGTTCTGTTAATGGCTCATCCTCTTTATCACTATGCTCTTCCACCCGTGCCATCATCCCCTTATCTTCCCTCGTGACTCATAGAGCATTGCTGGCCCAGATTTAATGTCCACCCTTTTTATTAATAGGGAACTTTTGTTTCCTTTATCATCCTTTTGATGTGCAGAATTCAGCAAATATTTTATTTATTTTCAGGTCCTTTTTTGTATTAATCTGGAGAAAGAATAGCTTTTCTTCAACTGTAAAGAGTTTCAGTTTTGAAAATCCAGAGGGAAGTTCTACACTGCCCTATAAGGTCACTATGAGTCAGAATTGACTCGATGGCAGTGTGTTTTGGTTTTGTGCATTAATATTATCTTTTAGTGACACATGCCTTCAAGGTAAGCACTTTTTTGGTTGTTTTGAGTTATTTTCACAGTGACATGTATTTAAAGCTTTCACTTATCAGTTATCCTAGTGGATACAGACAATGTTTCATAGAACCCAATTCTAATTATGTAAACTCATTTAATCCTTTTGATTGATTTCATTTGTTTCTTCTTCAATTTGTTTGCTTTGACTGTGTAGGAACTGTGTCCTACTAAGGTTAGCTCCTCGTAAAAAAAATTGGGTCACAATTATTCCTAATACAAGGTAACATTCAGATATATAATTCTTATATATAGTAAGATGTCATCTTATTTAAGATAAAGTTACCATTTTCTATCTCCCACTGCATGGGAATACTTAATTGCTCTAACCTTTTATCCAAGTATTCTTGATAAAAGACTTGTTTTATTCATTGCTTTATTGTTCTCAGGTGCGCTTTGGTGCACTCTGTGATGCCATAGGACCTTAAACTCTTCCTTGTGGTTTCTAGGCTATAATTAATGTGACCAGATTGCCACATCGTGGGATACAAGTGCTTACATTTCATGGAGCTGCCATATATTTACTGTAGCAGTAGGACTTCTTCACTAAGTAATTTAGATATGCAAATTCTCAGTAGGCTTACATGTTTTTCACTATGGGCACAGTGATTCTTAATGAAAATTGTTTTTGTGTTTCTGATTTAGCCATGTTTTCAGCATAAAACCAATGTGTCCATAGACATGAACATGCTTTCATCATGTTTAGTTTTCCCTTTTGTTAGGTGCCAAGTCATGTTAATTCCATCTCATGGCAACCTCATGTGTTATAGAACAGAACAGCTCCATAGCGTTTCTGGAGTATAAGTTGTGGAAACAGATCTCCAGTCCTGTCTTCACAGTAATGCAGGCTGAATTTAACCCGTCAACCCTCATTGGAACTGTCTAGTTCAAGCTGTTTGACCACCTACAAACCTTCATTGTCCTTAACCCCAAAAAGCAAACTCACTGCCACAACGTCAATTCTCACTCATAGTGTTCCTATGTAGGTGTCTGAGATTCAAAATCTACACAGGAACCACCAGCTCGCTTTTCTTGTACAGAACTGCTGGTGGAGTTGAACTGACAGCCTTGAGGGTAGCAAATGAAACCAGCATTCTCCCCCACCCCTAGAAATGAAACCGGCCAAACAGATGCCATCAAACCCACACCAACTCCTGCAAACTCCATGTGTGTCAGAGCACAGGGATGTTGCAGAGGGGTTTCAGTGGCTGGTTTCTCAAAGTGCATCACCCAGGCTTTCTTCCCTGGAGACTCTGAGGAGACACAAACTTCCAATCTCTCCATGAACACCTATCCGTGTTAACCATTATAGTGCGGAAGCATATCAAAAACTAAGCCAGGCACACATGCATGCATGTACACACATACCAGAACCTATGGAACCTGGCATTCTTTCAAAGAAAGAAAACTCAAAACTGTACAATGAGGTTAAATTTTTATCTATAACATGAGAAACCACCTTTTGGAATATGCAAAATTTGCAGGACCCAGAAAAATTAAACCATTTTGTTATTTTTCAGCTCTCACAAGTTTCTATATGAATTGTACAGATACACTGTAGCCTAACTGGTCTCTTTACCATAGCTAGAGAATAAATTAATACTAATTTTAATAGATCTTCAAGAAAGATACTCTATGTAAATTTCTTAATATTCTTTCTGAGTTTTTATGGAAGATGAACAGGTTTCTTAAAGATTTTTAAGATGTATAATTGAGGAATTATAAAAGATTTATTGCATTATTCTGTTTAACATAATGATACTACACTGTTTAGCATTATCTATTAGGGACAGATATGCAGAGGCTTCAAAATGATCATGTATAAATTCCATTCATCTTTATTCCATTTTTCCATGATCTTTTTGAAACTCACTTGAGCATTCATGGCATGAAAGATTAGCTACCAATGAGCTCCTTGTATTTAAATTATATGATAATTTGATAAATAGCAAGCATTTGGCCCACCATTTGATTCTGTATGGTGACCATTGTAGTTTCAGAGTAAATCTATACTCTGTATGATTTTTGTAACGTATTTTTCGAGTTTTTCCTTGTCTGGGAAGACTTTTACTTCTCAATCGATAATTTGACTGGGTAGAGTATTCTTGGATTTGCGTTGTTTTCCTTCAACTTTTGGAATATGTTACTCCACTCTCTCCTTTTTTTCATAGTTTCTGCTGATAGGTCTGAACATATCCTTATGTGGTGACTTTATATGTGATTGCTTTTTTTGCCCTAGCTGCTCTCATGATTTTCTCCTTTTCCTCAAAGTTGAATAGTTTAACTATTATGTGCCTTAGTGATTTCTTCTTGGGGTCCCGTCGTGCTGGTGTTCTTTCAGCCTCCTGGATGGTTGCTTGATTTTCATTCATTAGGCTGGGGAAGTTTTCCTCCAAGAACTTCTTTGTTGTGTCTTCCTACGGTAGGCCAATAATTCTAATGTTGTTCCTCTTCATAGCATCAGACATAGCTCTTAGGTTTTCTTCGGCTTCTCTGATGCTCTTATTAGATTTTTGTTCACGTTTATTAAAGTCTGCTTGGTTGTCCTCCAAGACACTGATGCAGTTTTCTGATTCCTCCAGTCGATTCTCAAGGAACATGATTTTGCTATTGTTTTTCGTTATTTCCTCCCTAAGCACCTGTATTTCCCTTTGGTGTACGGCTTTTATCTCTTCTATCGTTTCATCCTTTTTCTGTATTGTTTCCTTCATATCCTGCATGACTCCAAGCAGCATTCTGAGAGTTTCTTTGTATGGCTTCTCAATGTCTGCTTCTTCTATGTATGTTGCTATGTTCAGCACATCTACTGCCTTTGTCTTTTGTTTCTCCTGTTTTTTTGTTGAGGTCGTTGGGGTTGATGGCTGTTTGCATTGAATTGTTTTTGAGGAACCAGGTGCCATTTTCTAGTCTCTCTCTGGAAGACTTATAGGAATGCTTCTTTGAACTGCCTACAGCTGATTTTGCCAGGTTATTAACCTACCACTTTATCTTCCTGTGGCTTCCCTATCAGGGGAGTGCCCCAGATGGCAGGTCGGCTGCCTGCCCCAGTGTTGCAGGGACTGGGCTGAAGTTCCTGCTATTGGTTTGAATATTGATAAGTGTTGGCTGAGCTGCCTTATGTCCCCAGGTACACAGGCAGGAATTCCCTGGTGAGGAGTCAGAGGAGTATCCCCTGGAGAGCAAGCAGGCCTTTTCCCTAGCCTTGGGCTATCTATGAAGGGTGGAGCTCACCTAGCTGGGTGTGGCCCAGGCGCAAATGCCCCAGGGCAATGGGAGTGTCCCATAAGTCTGCAATGGAGTGTGAGAGAGCAGTTCAGGAACAAGAGGGGGAGCAAAATTAAACAGTGAGACCGGACTGTGCCGGGGTACAGGGAAGCGAGGGAAGGAAAAGCAACTATGCAGCTGAGTCCCACTCCCTGCCTGTGGACCTGCAAGGGACCACTCCCTGCCCCAAGCCCCAGTGGCAGTCCATAGCTGAGCCCCAAGAAGAGTCACAAGAAAGCTGCTGAGCAGCCCCCAGAGAAGTGGGGGTGCAAAGAGCAGAGATGTTAACTGGCACCGCAGTGTAGCTGAAGCTTGATCCCTGCCTATGGAGCTGTGGGCATTTGGGTTCAGTCCCTGCTCAGCCCATGCGGCCCTGCAAACTGTGGCTGTGCCCTGAAAAAGCCCCGGAGCAGCCCTCCAATCCTGCGTGGGAATATAGTGCAGAGATGCAAACAGAATCAACAATGCAGCTGAACACCAATCCCTGCCGGTGGAGCCTCAAGGGCCCTGTCCCTGCCCTGAGGCAGGCAGGGGAAAACTGTGGATGTGCGGAGGCCAAGCCCTGCTACAGGCTCCAAATGGTCCCGTCTTGGGCAGACACAGCGGCTAGGCTAGGGTCGAGCCCCATCCGGCTTCCACTATAGTAAGCCAAAAGCCCCCAGCCCCTCAAAACCCCGTGGATCTGAGCCTACTTATCTTTATGTTGTGCCTCCTGCGATCCAGTGGCGTTGAATTTCCCTCTGAGGAACTCTCCTGGGCTGGATTCTGCGGAGTCCCTCTGGTATGTGTTACTCCGTCACCATCTTCCCGGAAGTCTCTGTATGATTTTTAATGGATAACTACCGAAGATATTTTCTCCTGGAACAAATTATTTTGGTCTCTCTTAGGTAATCCCATCACATTCTTCAAATCACAGTTTTCAATGAATTCAATTAATTAGATTATTAAGGGCATAGGGTGAAACCACCACTAAACAAAATGGTCCCATAGGCAGGGACATAGAATGATTTCACAGTAGAAATCAACTGAGAGCGTAACTACCTATGTGTACCTACCCCCTGTCTTGAGGACTGATGTTTGGTCTGGGTCCTAACTAGATTAATTAATTAGAGACATTGAAAAGAATGCCTTTCTTATTGTTAGCTGCAATCTAGTTTTCTCCAGTTTATAAGAACATGATGTACCCATGGGGATGTAGTGGGTTATGTGTTGGATTGCTAACCACACATTCAGCAATTCAAAACCATTAACTGGTGATGTTTTCTAGTCCCTTAAAGAGTTGCCGTTTCAGAAACACACAGGGCCTTTTGTACTCTGCCCTGTAGAGACTTTATAAGTCAGAATTGACCCAATAAGAGTTCTTTTTTTTTTTAATGGACAACCAAACGAAACCATGACCTGTGACCTCTGTATTCTGAGTTTAATCTGGTCACCTTTTTTCTTGGGGATTGGAATGGTGACTTTGGGCTCTTCACATATTGGTCATAAACCTGAGAGTCCTCATTTGCATTTCTTCTAACTATTGCCTCTTTTGTTTTACTTTTTTGCTAGTGTTTCTTTATGATCCATTTATTTTGCCAGTGTGGGAATTCCCATGCATACTTATTGCTAATGAGCTTTTCATTTCATATATAGAATATTCATATAAAACATGTATAAACCACTTTATTTTGCCACCTTCCATGAATCAGATGCAAATGCCTTAAAAGTTTACTGAAAATGTGCTTGTGGTTCCTGGTTTTGCCTGTCTACCTACCTTAGTTCTGTACATTTAGGTAAAGTCTGAGAGAGCAGACAGTTCCACATACATAATTAGCAATGTGAGTTTCTTGATGGGTTAGATTTGGGTTCTGTGTAGGGTTGTAGAGTGCTAGAGTCAGAGTCTGTATTTGAGATTGGAATCTAGGCCCTGGGATTAATGCTCCCGGTTCAAGAACAAGAGTCAATGGATAGAACTAGAATTTCAGTGTCATGAGTGGAGAGTCAGATGTTGGTGGATGGATTAAAGGGCTCTATGTTTACAATGTGTCGTGCCTACCAGCTTATGCTACTTAGGGGCTTATGTGTTATGGCATAAAGATAGAGAGTTATGGTTTAAACAGTATAGTTTTGGAAGGTGGTTTCTGATATTGAGACATTGTGTCATAAAGTTAAGATTAAGGTTGGAGAATATATTCAAAGTTGTGTTCCTGACTCAAACAATTGGGATAATTGAATTAGGTTAGTTTGAGCGTGTATGGCAGGGGTCTTCAAACTTTTTATGCAGGGGGCCAGTTCACTGTCCCTCAGGCGGTTGGAGGTCCAGACTATAGTTTTTTTTAAAGAAACTATGAACAACTTTATATGCACACTGGACAGGTCTGCTGCTAAGCAGGACTGGCAGCAGCAACAAAAACTACTGGTGGGCCTGATAAATATCCTCGGCAGGCCGCATGTGGCCCACGGGCCTGGTTTGAGGATTCCTGGTGTATGGTGTTAGGATTTCTTAAGGAAATCCTATATTTTTTCCACTTAGCTGTGGCTATCAGGGAATGCTCAGGATGCTAATAGACATCGTGGATGTAAAGAGCTTTTCAGGTGGTTAGGGGTTCAATGTTTTAGGATATTATCAGTGTGCTGTAAGGATGCTCAGCGTCTTAAGGTGTAAGGGTTAATGGTTTGGGAGTTGTTGATTAACAATTAATAGTTATTGGGTTAACTTTCAAAAGTTATTTTTGCGTGTTGAAATGTAGCCTACAACGTTTATATATTTATTAGCTATTTATGGCATATTTTGCATATTTTATGGATATGAACATTAATTTATGATTAGAGGCAATTTTATTTCATTTGGGAAGCCTCTTTTCTTTTTTAAAAAAAATCATATTTTGATTGCTCTAGTTAGAACATAGTCAATTTTTAATATCAGCAGTGAAAGTGCACATTTATGTTTGTCCTTTTTCTGAGGTGGGGTGATGTTTTTCTCTTTCCTCTAAGTATGACATTTTCATTTTTTTTAAATAGGAATGTGTATTATCATATTCATATATTGAACTATATTGTTTCATGTTAGATTTTCAGAGGTGTTTTTTTTAACATGAAAAGCCTCTGACTTTGTTTAGTATGTTTCATGTGTCTATTTAGATAGTTAATCCTTTTTTGCATTAATTGCGATATTACAGAACTTATTTTCTTATGTTAAATCAACTCTGGGGGAGATTCCAATTAGTCATGGTATATAATTATTTCAGTGTGTTGTCTGACTCAGTTCCCAATATTTTCAAGCACTTTTTCATGTAGATCCATTATAAATATTGGTCTACAGTTTTCTTGAAGTATCATCATCTAACCTTGTTAACAGTTTATTACTGGTCTCATAGAAAATGCTAGTAAGTGGCAAAAAAAAGAAAAGAAGAAAAAAGAGGGCCTGATGCAGGGGGCTTGAGTGGAGAGCAAATGCTTTGAGAATGATTGGGGCAGGGAATGTATGGATGTGCTTTATACAATTGATGTATGTATATGTATGGATTGTGATAAGAGTTGTATGAGTCCCTAATAAAATGTAAAAAAAGAAAAGAGGAGAAAAAAATGATTAGGGCAAAGAATGTACAGATGTGCTTTATACAATTGATGTATGTATATGTATGAACTTATGAACTGTGATAAGAGTTGTATGAGCCCCTAATAAATTGTTTAAAAAAAGAGGAAAAAAAAAAGAGGTGAAGGAAAAAAAAAACATGGGTGGTGCTGTCAGCCATCCAAACAGATGAGTTTGAAAAATGTTTGCAAAAATGTAATCACAGGTTTGACAACTCTATTAAGTGTAATGGAGAGTACTTTGAAGGTGATAAGATTGTTTTGTAAAAAATATATATAGATTTTAAAAAAAGAAAATGTTAGTAAGTGTACTCTCACAACTATTGTTATGTTTTCACCCAATAACTTGAACTTAAGGGAAAAAGTGTTTATTCATACTGTGTGAATCCTCTGGTCTTTAATCTACTTTAGATTTAGCCTTGAAGTTTCTCATGGAATTTAATTGTGATTCAGTTGATTCTGGACCCTCTGAGCATCTTGAAACCCACTCACCTCATAGATCACTTGTTCAGGAGGGATCCTCAGTTCTTGCAACTGACCTCCCAGTGTAGAGCAGTGTTTCTCAAAATTCCTAATACTATGACACTTTAATACAGTTCCTCATGTTGTGGTGACTCCCCAACCATAAAATTATTTTTGTTGCTACTTCATAACAGTAATTTTGCTACTGTTATGAATCCTAATGTAAATATCTCATATGCAGTATATATTTCTATTGTTACAAATTGAGGATAAATAAAGCATAGTGATTAATAACAAAAACAACATATAATTATATATTGTGAAATATTTCTTTCTAATTATAAATAAATGAAAATTTGTCTTGAAGCCTGGTGTAGCATGGGTAACAGTCTTCACGTCAGGGACTCATGTGGGTGTATCTGCATGTTGGCAGACCTACCTGGAGATGGATAAGGTCTCAGTTCCTACGACCATCAAAAATATGTGTTTTCCGATGGTCTCAGGCATCCCCTGTGAAAGGGTCATTCAACCCCCAAAGGGGTTGTGACCAACAGGTTGAGAACTACTTGCATAGAGGGATAAATGATTTACAGTACCCTTGATGGACAAATAGTCACTCACACCAGAGTGACTGTGTGCTACCCTCACACTTGAGCCCAAGATGAGAAATACTCTGCCATAAGACATGCAGCGTGGATCATAGAGAATTTCCTTCAGTTCACCTCCAGGAGAATGGTGTACATCAATGAGGGACAGGAATTCCTCAGTGATTTTATCATCACCTTGTTTATTTTTTTATAGCAAAGGCAAGCCATTCTTTCTTTTTAATAAGAGAGTTTATGTTGCAGAAAACTTCACATGAAAGGTTTGGCATCTGTTATCAAGGAAATAACTTTTATAAATATAACTATCACACAAGTATTTTGCACCTCTCTTGTGTATTGATTAGTGGTTTCTGAGGTTGTCAATGTTAGGTGCCATTGAGTTGATTCCACATTGTAGGGACCCAATACACAAGAGAAACACTGCGTTCTCCTTTAACAGACTCGCAATTTAGGTTGAACCCATTACTGCCGTCACTGTCAATCCATTTTGTTGAGGGATTCCTATTTTTCACTTCCCCCCTACTTTACCGGACATATTGTCCTTCTCAAGGGACTCCTCCCTTCTGACAACATTGTCCAAAGTATGTAATATGGCCTCCCTACTCTCTCCTCTAACTAACATTCTGAGCTCATTTATTCGAAGACAGACTTATTTGTGCTTTTGGAGAACAATGTTATTTCACTATTCTTGGCCATCACTACAATTCAGTCAAATCTGTTCTTCTTCAGTCTTCCTTATTCAGTGATCAACTTCCACATATGAGGCCATTCATAATACGGTAGTTTGGGTGAGGGGAACCTACTCTTTAAAGTAAGATCCCTGCTCTTCAACAATCTAAACAGCCAAATAAGGTTTATTCATCCAATACAATGTATCTATTGATCTCTTGACTGGTGATAGAATGACTATCACCATTCTGTTGTTTTGTATTTTTTACATAGGCTAACAGTTTTCTGGAAGGAGTTAGAACTTAGTCAAGCTTAGATTAAGAATGTTGCTCACGGAGGGGTCTGGAAGGCAACTGTTCTCTGCAACCGACCAAAATAAGATCCCTGAGTTGAAACCTGTTCTTAAGACTTGGTGGTATGGTGAGCCTTATATTTAAGGTATGCTTGATGACGGGGCATTAAACAAATTGTGTTTTTCTCTAGTAGCCTGACTTGCTGATTAATTTCAGAGGAGCACTAGTCTACACCCTTTATCCTATAACTGCAACCTCACACATCCCTGCCTTCAGAGACATCCTGGGGATTGCAAAAGGGCAGTGCCAATGATGTCCAACTACCCATTCAGGCTACTGCCTCCCTATTTTATCACAGCATAGCCTCTTCCCAGCACTTTCATTTTGTTTTCTTGCCAAACTATGTTCCTGGAGGAACATGTTTTACATGATTAAGCCTAGGCACTCAGTTTTCCCCTTCTCCCTTGCAGACCAAGACTATGGATTGGCTATCCTTGAACCCAAACCAATAACCACTCTCCTACAGTTTGTGTTGTTTGCCATCTGTCAGCATTACCTAGAAAGCTTGGGGTCCAGAATCTAGGCACAAACATGTTGATAAGTCATCTCTTTCCTGGATGTGTCTTGTATTTTTAAGCTTCTGCAATCACCTTGGCCCATGGCATCACCCATCTACCTACCCATTACCATTCCTTTACTGTAGGCTGCAGTCTTTCACAAAGGCTTTAAAAATGGACAACCATAAACCCAAGAGCTTAAGAGAGGAGCAAATAAGGTTTCTCCTGGCTTGTTTTCTTGTTCAGGATATCTCTGTCTTGGCCAAGGTACATCTCAGATGTCCTATTGGTGTTCCTCTGTCTCATTGTCCACCTCTATAGCATGTTTCTGTAGTTATCACACTCTACTGTTCATAAATGGGCTACCTAACCATAGGCATTTCTTCACATACAGTAGATATTCTAAAGAATACCCAGAAGACAAGTGGATTGGAGCAGGTTAAACTTGATGAAAAGCTCAGCATCGTTGGAACTGAAGTGCAACCAGAGAATTTCTTAGAAGCAAGGATGGTGATACTTCACTTTACACACATTGGTCATGCTATGAGGAGAGAGCAGTACCTGGAAAAGACACCATGCTTAGTAAAGTTGACAGTCAGTGAAAAAGAGGAAGCTCCTCGGTGGCATGAATTGATACAACAGATGTAGCAGTGAGATCAAGCATAACCAGTGTGATGATGGCACAGCATCAGACTGTGTCCTGTTCTGTTGGACACAGGGTTGGTATAAACTGGAACACACTCAAAGATAACTAAATAAGTAAAAATATGTAGAAACATAAAACAGTACTCCTCACAGGACCTAGTAGAATAACTGTTCTGGGAGGACACGGTAGGGGCAGGCGGAGATGAATATGTAATGTCATATTGAATAAACACAGCAAGAGGAAGTGTGTCCCAAGTTACCAATCAAACTCCTGCTGAGAAACAAAGGCAGGGGGCTATATACAAATGAGATGGGGGAGCTCTACTTGGAACAAGCATGTAGTGAGCCAGAAGACTCTCCAAGGCCAGCTCCTGAAGGAAAAGCACAGTGGAGGAGGGGAGTTTAGAGTTTTAGGCACGGACACGACGAAGGAAATGTAGGCAATAACAGATATGCATCAATTTCACAGCAACAGTCCTGAGTGTGCATCAGGGTGGGGTTGTGACTTTTGACAAGAAATGAGTTTTTCATAATTCTTCCTTCTAAATGTCTTCTGGTTTGATGTGGCGATGTCTTTCTAGCACATTCTGGATCCTTGACCAAAGTCCTTCTGTTCCATGGTGACCTGAAGTTGGGAATGTCCTTTCTCTGCATGTTTGCCCAGCATATTTAGACATAACTGATAGTAGGTTGATGGAATGGTATACTTTTCTAGAAAGAAATGCATCCAAAGAGTATCAGGAAGGAAAATACAGAATAATTGTTGGCACTACATGAGGTATATGTATTTCATCATCGTGTATCAATACGTCATATCCCAGGGGAGGTTTCTTGGGTAAGTGTGAAATTTACAGTGTTACACAGGGTTAAGCTGGTTGGGCAGTGGTCTCACACAGAATGGCCAATGACTTTATTGTTCTTATTCTGAAATCTGATTCCTCTTGGCTAATTTATTGGTAGTAAATACATCCTTGTCACCAAAGATTAGCTACTAGATTAATAAAAATAAAATTTCCTTAAGATGGCAACTCTATTTCCATGTATTGTTGCTTCTATATTACTCTCTCTCCCTCCCTTCCTTCATCCTTCTCCCCTCCTCTTTCTTTCTTTCCTTCAGGATGTAGCAGCGATTGATAGACAGCCATGAGAAAAAAATGTTCATACCATTTCATCTTCCATCATTCCTGTCAAAGAGCATACTGGGGTTTCTGTTAAAAACTAAAGAGCTTATTTGAGTAACAAAACAATCCAGGGGTTGGCAGTAGTACCTCCAAGGATTCACAAAGTACTGACATGAAAATAAATTTTCAGAGAGTATAAATACAGAGGATCCAGGAACTCACAAGAACATTCTGATTGCTTAGCTATTTATAAAATTTGAGTAATTGCACAATTATATACATATAACATATAATTATATATATATGCATGTATATATATTATATATATAATGGATATCGTTCCTGGTAGTGTGTTGTGAGAGGAAAGAAATACTTTTCTTAAAGACTTCTTGAACTATGATTAGTTTCAAAGGTCTGTTAAAAAAACACACTAAATATCATCAACAACAAAAACCGAAGTCAGGTCTTTTTCTTTGGCAGAAAGCCTCTCCTTACACCGAACATGTAGTTCTTTTGAACTCCTTTACAGAATTCAAAAGAAAGCAATAATGATAGGTAGATCAATTAAACACAATCAAATGTGGGACTACAGGAGCAGGGAAAGGAAAGGGGCCTGATTGGGAGAGGCACAAGACTGTCAATTGGAAAAGCTTACAAAATTGGGTCAGAACCCTCTGATGTCCAGTACATTCTTAAATGAAAGATTGTCTCACCCTGTGTTGGCCAGGGGACTCTCAGCAACCTCGCTCCATCTGACACTCCTTACATTGCTTTACATTGCAAGTCAGAGATCAGAAATAACTCAGTAGAGGCTGAGTGTATGTGAAGATAGAATCTGAGTTTAGCTGAGTATTTATTTTAAATACTTTCATTGGGGGCTCTTACATCACTTATTACAATCCATACATTCATCCATTGTGTCAAGAACCTTTGCATATATGCTGCCATCATCATTTTCAAAGCATTGTCTTACCCCTTGAGCCCCTGATATCAGCTCCCCATTTCTTCCTCCTCCCTCCCCTGTACATCCTCCCTCACAAACCCTTGATAAATTATGGATTTTTATTTTCATATCTTACATTATCCTCCATCTCCCCTCACCCACTTTTCCATTGTTTATACTCCTCATAGAGGTTTCTAGATTGATCCTTGTGATCAATTCCCCCTTTCTCCTCCCCTAATCCTCCCAGTATCTCTAATCTCATTTTTGGCCCTGAGGGGTTTATCTATCCTGGATTCCATGTGTTTTTCCAGGCTCTTATCTGGAGCCAGGTGCATGCTCTGATCTAATCCAATTTCTAAGGTAGTACTGAGGTCATGATAGTGGGGTGAAAGAAACACCAAAGAGCTAGAGGAAAGTTGTGTGCTTCATCGGTGCTATACTGCATCCTGACTAGCTCATCTCTTCCCTGTGACCCCTATGTGAGGGGATGTCCAATTGTCTACAGATGGGCATTGGGTCTCCACTCCATGCCCCCCACCCCCATTCTCATTGGGTATAATTTTGTTCTGGGTCTTAGCTGAGTGTTAACTTCACTGAAAGCCCCATTTGAGGCTTTTTTTTCTGGCCAAGAATGTTGAAAGTATCATGAACTCGAGAGAGAGGATCTTGAAGAATCAATCTACTGTTGTTTTGGTAGAAATATAAATTAGTTAGGAAAATGTTATACTTTGTTCACCTGTAACTTAGCAAGAAATGCTCCATAACTCCAACCCCAAGTTAACCCCCTCCACCTTGTCTCACTGATTCTCCCATGACTGTGTGCAGGAGCAAGTTATCATGGGTACTAGCTAAGCCAAAGGCTTATCTCAGTGCATAAAGTTCTCTCTCTCCTTGGCATTAACTGGCGCCTATATACCCGGCCTTTCTCACTGATATTTAGGGCTTTAGAAATGGAAGCTCTGAAAAAAGAGCTTACTTAAAACAAAATTATTTTCATAGTTTGTAGCTTTCATTCCAAGATTTATGTCTGTCTTAAAAAACTGTTTCACTCAGTCTATGTGTATGTTAGGCCAGGGTGACTAGAGAAATAAACCTAGTGAACTCATATATGTTTAAGAAAGGAAGTGGTGTTAACAAACCCAGGGACAAGGGAACAACAAGGAATCCAAAATCAGTGGCAAGGAGGATTTAAGATGCTTGGTAGGGATTGATCAATGACAATGTAACTGAGAGGAATTACTAAAACCAAAATGGAGGCTGAGCATGATAGTGGGGCAAGAGGAAAGTAAAAGGAAATAGAGGACAGAGCTAGGAGGCAAAGGATAATTATAGAGATCTCAATGCAGGCATGCATATATGTATATATATATATTTATATGCGATGATGGGGAAATAAATCTATGTGCATATATTTATTAGTTTCATATTAAGGTAGCCAATTGACATTGGACCTCCACTCAAGTACTCCCTCAATGCAAGAATACTTTGTTCTATTAAACTAGCAATCCATGATGCTCACCTTCCAACACTATTACTGAAGACAAATGGGTGCTTAATTAAATGTGGTGAAGAAAGCTGATGGTGCCCAGTTATCAAAAGATATAGTGTGTGATGTCTTAAAGGCTTGAAAGTAAACAAGCAGCCATCTAGCTGAGAAGCAACAAAGCCCACATGGAAGAAGCCCACCAGACTGTGCGATCACGAGGTGTCAAAGGGATCAGGGACTAGGCATCAAAGAACAAAAATTCATATCATTGTGAATGAGGCGGAGTGCAGATTTGGGAGCCAAAGCCCATCTGTAGGCAACTGGACATCCCCCTACAGAAGGGTCTTGGGGAGGAGAAGAGTGCAGGGTGCAATGTAGCAAAGATGGAACATACAATTTTCCTCTAGTTCTTAAATGATTCCTCCCCCCACCTCTAGTTCTTAAATGCTTCCTCCCCCCATCTTATCATGATCCCAATTCTACCTTACAAATCCAGCTGTACACTGGTACAGACAGGAACTGGAAACACGTGGGATCCAGGTCAGATGATCCCTTCAGGGACAATGGGAGAGAGGGGTGATACTGGGAGTGTTGAGGGATGGTGGAAATTTAAAGGGGAACCGATTACAAGGATCTATATATAACCTCCTCCCTAGGGGATGGGCAACAGAAAAGTGGGTGAAGAGAGATGTCAGACATTGTGAGATATGACAAAATAGTAATAATTTACAAGCGTTCATGAGTGAGGCAGGAGTGGGAGGGAGGGGAAAATGAGGAGATGATGCTAAGGGCTCAAGTAGAAAGCAAATGTTTTGAGAATGATGTTGGCAACAAATGTACAAATGTGCTTGACACAATGGATGGATGGATAGATTGTGATAATGTTGTATGAGCCCCCCCCCCAAATGATTTTTAAAATAAAGATAGGTAGTGTTTTTCTAGAAATATGTCCACTTATTCTAAATTTTCAAATTCACTGTTGTGATCTTCATAGTTTTGGTTCTGTTGTGATATTGGATTTTTTATTTCTTATTCTTTATATTTGCTTTTCCTATTCCTTTTACTTTAATTAGTTTACCAGTAGTTTGTCAAATGTTGTTAATATTTTTAAAGAATTAACTTGTCTTATGGATTATTTCCCTGTTCCTTTTCATTTATTTCTGCACCATTCTTTAATATTTATTGCCTTCTTATGACTGATATTTTACATAACTCTTTTTGTTCTAATTGTTGAAGGTGTTGTGTTACCATACTGACTTTGCTCTCTTTTTTGATATCTTCATACATTGTTCACAACAAGTGTTCTTAGTACTGCTTCTGCTGTGTACCAAAGCTTGTGGTATGCTTATTTTCATTTTTGTAAGGAATTTAAAACCTTAATCCCTTAATCCTACCATTTCCAAGCAATTTAATGCACAAAATTTCTCATTTTCCATGTTAACTTTTTATTCTTTTATCTTCCTATTGTTTATATCTAATTTCATAATGTTGTGAAGTAAAAATTTTTATTTATAATATCACAAATTAAAAATTATTAAGCCTTCATTGTAGCCTAACATGTGGACTATTCTGAAGAATGGTACATATGAACATGAGAAGAAGATACATTGAGGTTTTCCCAGATAGCATGCACCCTATATGTCTAAGAGGTCAGTAATTATAGTATTTAATTCTTCTGTTACTGTATTGATTTATTATCTAGTTGATCTTTTGAGTTGTTCTGTAAAACCCAGTGAGGTGTATTTAACTCTATTCCTGTAAAATTATGTATTTCTCTCTTTAAGTCTATAAGAGTTTGATGAATATATCTTGAGGGTCTGCCATTGAATGTATATATATTCATTAATATTTTTTTCTTCTTGCTCTTTTGTTCCTTTTATCATATGATGCCCTTATTGGTCTCCCATTAAAGATTTGGTCTTGAAGTATATTTCACTATTAATTTGTATAGCCAGTAACAGATTTCAAAATTGTCATTGGTTAATATTGCTATCCTTGTTTTTTATTGCCATTTTCTTGATGTATTTTCTTCGACCTTTGATTTTTAGATTCTATTTCTCTTTATGTCTCATTTGTGTTTGTTGTAAGCATAGATTTATGGATCAAGTTTCCTTACCCATTGTGCTTCTCACTGCCTCTTGAGAGGTACATTGTATCCATTAACATTCCATTTCATTATTGATGTGTATGCATTTATTGCTGTCATTATGCATTGGGTTGTCTTTATGGTACCCCCGCCCCTTTGTGGAATTATTGTGTTTTTTCCTCAGTTTTCTTGCCCTGAGTTCATTTTCTTATCTTTTCTCTTAATTTTTGTCTTTTTTTGGTTATTATTTTGTAAGGCTTCATGCTTTGCTCTTGCTGTTTTTCTTTTGGATTAGCTTTATTTTTTCTTCTTCATTCTTTCCATTTTACTTGAGAATCTTGTTAATAATTATATGATTCCAAACAATAATATTGCATAGAAAATCTTTTCTGGATCATTCTAAGGGAAATTTTTTGAATAAATATCTATTTTTGAGTATTCATTAGGATGAAAACTTTCAAGATACATCAGAGGGTGTGAAGAAAATTTCCACTCAGCATGAGAATATTTTCTTTTTGCATTAACTTTTTCTAACTTTGACAACAAATGGCCTAGTTAGTATCCTGGAGTGAAAACAGATCTCATCAATACCTATTATTCTGAAGTCTGCCTTTGGATCAATGGTGACAGACAGACAAAGCCCATTCCAATGAAGAGAAGGCAGATTCCAATACAGGAAGTTTCCCAAGAGCCACTGTGCACGGTGTCCCTAGAGAGGTACTGACAAGTTGGGGAAACCACAGCTTCTGAGAGGAAAGCATCACTGACTACATTCCCTGGCATCTGCTGAAAACATGGCCTAAAGAACATTTTGAGAAATCAGTTTGCAATTTCCTCCTCTTGTGACACATTTACTATCCTTTGGAATCAAAGATGTCTTCCAATGAGTGCTTCCTTCGTTGTGACTCCAATGAATGATCTTTCGAATGACTCAACCCAACAGACAGGTCATTCAGTTCACCTGTTCCCAGTGGCAGGGGTCTCTCTGTGCCTGGAACCTTTGTTTCTGCATACAGGGAGACAATGGGTAGCAAGCATCACTAAGGACGTGTCAGAAATTTAGCCCCAGAAGTCACCACCATTGTTTTCTCAGACATAGAGATCATTAGTCATTCACTGCCAACAGTGCACAGAGAACAATGCAGAAGGAAATCTTCATAGACCTGACCCTGGACTGTAGGAGGTCACTGAGTTCAGTACATTTGAAATCATTCATTGCACGCATGAATCTGGACATGCCTGTATTTTATTGTCAATAGGTTTTGAGTAACAGATAGGGTGAGAATTATCATGATAACCTATTTTTCAAGAAGGAAATTGGGTTCTATAGGATGAAAATGAACTCTTAGAGTCACTTTACTATTTGTATTGCACACAGAGAATGCTAATTTCTCCTTCAGGTCGGCAGTGAGGAGAAAATTTAGAGAGTAAGAAAAAGAAAAAAATGTCCGTCGACATGCTGAGAGATGAAAGACGGAAGGAACCCTGATTCCAAAAGGAAATGCTCCATCATCTATCTGTGCCTGTCTAGGGCTGGATGTGCGCGCTCAGTGAGTTCTGCGCGCCCCCTGCTGCCCAGTGTCTTCCCTGCAGGGGAGGTTTGTGTCTGGGCTCACACTGACTTCCCCTCACTGTGTTTCCCTTGCACAGTAATACATGGCCGAATCCTCAGCAGTCACGGAGCTCAGCTGCAGGGAGAACTGATTATTCGATGTGTCTCTAGTGATGGAGAGTCTGCTTTGGAATGATGGGTTATAATTTGTACCGCCACTAGAGCATATCCATGCCATCCACTGCAGCCCTTTCCCTGAGGGCTGGCGGATCCAGTGCCAGCAGTAACCACTGCTTGTGATGGAGAAACCAGAGACAGTGCAGATGAGGGACAGCTTCTGGGAGGGCTTCACCAGTCCTGGACCCGACTCCTGAAGCTGCACCTGGGACAGGACACCTGCAAACAAAAACAGATGGTCCCCATTATTCACTTGAGTTCACAACCATCCCCACAGACCCAGGTCAGATATCTGAATCTCCCACCTTGGGGAACTGTCAGGAGGCACAGGAGAACACACAGCAATAGCATCTTTAGACCACAGCTCTGCATTCCCAAGAGACCTGAAGGCCTGTCTGAAGAGAACTGATAGCTTTCCTGCCCAAGGGAAATTTATCCTAGTGCCCGAAGAATGATTTGCATGTGAGCGAGCACTGTCTTTATAAACAGAAAGTGATAGAGACCAGACAACCCTCTACCTCCTGAGCCCATGCTAGGGTAACTGTGTTTGAACTCGTATGCATGTTAGTCTATAATGAGAGAGCACTTGACCTAAGCGGTGTGTATTAAAGATAAAAGGAAAACCAAATATTTCTGAGCTCAATATTCTCTCCCTCCAGCCCCTCAAAGTCTCTGCCCTGCCTTGGGCTCCTGTATGTCCTGTGCCCCAGAGAGTGGACAGACTATCATTTGTTGAAAACATCAGGTGGACACCAGGGTATCTTCATCACCCACGCTCTCCAAACACCTTTTCTTTCCAAACTAACACTTCCTTATCAACCTCCTCAAAGTCTTCTGGGGTTTTCTTTGAGCCACTGCCATCACCAACTCCAGCACTCCTACCAACAACACGTCTCAGGTTTTGATAACTAAGGCCAATCTCAGTGTAAATAAAGAGATGCCAGTGTCATAGGGTCTCAGGGAGGAGGTTTCCAACTGGAGAATGTGGACCCCAGAAAAGAAAAGTTTCAACTCTATAACTTCTAATTGATGCAAGACTGTGAGATGTCAGTCACTTGGTTTTCCAGAGCACATCCAAAATTAGGGCAAAACCTGTCAGGAGTTCAAGTGTAAAGATACAGCAGAGAAGTGAGTGGAAATTCAAGTTATCAGGGGGGCAGAAAAAGAATAATGATATTTCAGGTTTTGAAAAAAAGACACCTGCTTGAGACTCAACAGGCACCCTGGATTAAAATAAGGTCTATTCAGGCAACTAGTCCTCAAAATTTAGGGGACAACCATACATACTGTTTTAAATGCCCCTTTCCCAGGGGATTCTGTTCTATATGAAATGTGAGCATTTCCAACCAAAATCATCCTCTTCATTTGCACGCTGGGCACAGCCCTCTGAAAACTACTCAGAGATCTAAAGCTTGTGTTTATTTCCTAGACTCAAGGAAAATTATTCACCTTAATGCCTATGGAATCTGTGGGATTGTCTCTAGACATGCAGTTTACAAAGCCATTCCCCATTCAGATTCCTTCCTCATTTCTCTCCCTCATATCATAGATTATTTCCCCCAGATTAGGGTTGGCCATATTAATTTTCTGGTCAGTTAGAATATCTTTAAATTTCTACATAAATATATATTTCAACACTGTGAAAATCTGAGCATAAGATTATGGTCACCTGAAATTCTTTGGCCCAGAATTTGCAGAGGGATATTAGCCATAAGATAATATTGCTGCACATATACTTGACAATACAAATTAAATAGGAAAACTTAAAAAGAAAAACAACCTATCACTTCCTCCCACACAAGCATCAGAAATCCCAAACTCGAACCAGACACCAAAGACTATAGCTATATTGGTGAGAATATGATGGCATGTTCAATGTCTTTGCCATTAGGGAATTGTAAAGTATAACAGTGACATACCATATTGTTTAAATGAATGAATCAAGCAAACATAAAGGGCAAACTAATGATGCCTTATGTTGTTTATTGTTTTGATAGTTGTATAAAAGACACAAAATCATAAAGTTCTCTAAAATCTGGTCAGCTGTTTTAATTTTGGTTTTGTGTTTTAATGCACTGTGGTCTTAAATAAGTGGTAAAAGAGTTTGATGATTTTCACAGTATCTGTTGAGGACTATTATAGTTAGGCTTGTGTCAACTTGGCGGGGTAGTGTGCTTAGTGGTTTGGTAGTTGGCACCTAGTAATTCCTCATCATGTGAAAGAACACAATTCAATCAATTCCATAATGGGGTCTGCTGTGCGTAGCCAAGCAGTTGTATGATTAGGGTAGAGTGTACCTCCCTTACTCAGGACACAGCTCTGAAGCAACTGGAAAACAAATATTCTGTGTGAATGTTATCTACTTCCTTTATAAACAGATTGGTAGGGAAACTTGTTCCTTTCCTTCTGGGTTTGGATCCTGCATCTGGGCTCTTCAAGCTCTAGTTTTTGAATTTGACCGAAAGCTTGAAATAACCCCCGCCAATCCTGAGAGTCCACAGTGGCCTGGTATCTGACATGTGATCTGACCTTGAAGTAATATACATCTTCAATAACAAGTATGACTTGTTTTTATTTACCTGCCTTTGAAACTATCATCAAGTTGTGCTCCAGCCTATTGTAGATTTATCAGCCCCTGAAGCTACATAAGTCAGGAGAAGCCTAACTAAGACTCGAGGACTTAGGGTCAGAATGGAGGTGCCCACTTCTACAACTGCATGAGCAGTTCTCTTTATCTCTCTATGCAGCTCTGGTTTTGTTCTTCTAGTGACCTTATCCTTACATAGATGTTGAATGTTATCACGTTGAATTTATCATTCAGTTTAGAAATGGCAAGATTTAGAGTCACTGAGTTTTACAATAAATACCGTGACATGCTCCTCCATTTATTTCTGTTATATTTCATTTACTACAATAATATTTTAAATTTTATATGGGGTTTTAAATATGTATATTGTATAATCTCTTATACCTTTCATTTTATGAAGCACATAATCTTGCTTTTTATTTTCCAAAAACCATTTTTGGGTGTGATAATGCAGATATCGTATAATTCCATAGCTCAATCACATCAAGACATATTGTACATTT
Source organism: Tenrec ecaudatus (assembly GCF_050624435.1). Classification (NCBI taxonomy): domain Eukaryota; kingdom Metazoa; phylum Chordata; class Mammalia; order Afrosoricida; family Tenrecidae; genus Tenrec; species Tenrec ecaudatus. The sequence goes on along the minus strand of NW_027459384.1, from coordinate 255,975 downwards.
GCTACCACAGTCAGTTTCAAAATATTTTCTTACTTCCTAAACTCTTTAATATCAACCCCATCTTACTCGGTCTGTCTCCCATAGCCCCACCCCACCATATCCTTCAGGAACCCTATTTTACTTGCTGTGTCTATAGGTGCATCAATCCCAGGTTTCATATTCTGAGAAAAACAGAAAAGATAATAATATAAATTCAGTAGGGTTACCACCAATGACAAAATACATCTGAGTAGAGTATACCCAATATGAAACAGAGGGAGAGAGAGAGAATGTTGAAAACCAGATCAGGTCTGGCTCATGGCATGGAGGAACTTGGAGCTGTGTGCCGGGCGCTGGGGTCACGCTGCGTTGCTGACCAGAGGCTAGAGCCCCTCCTCTGCCCATGGCGGAGTGGCACCCAAGCTCCTGACAGGGGACTGAGGCGGCTAGGGACGTCGGGGCTCCGGAGCCAGGCACTGGGCCTGCTTTTGCAGCCGCCTCAGGGGCCAAAGAGCACGAACCCGTTCATGCGCGCGCAGGAGGAGGCCTGGCGGCGCCGCAACAAGACTGTCCTCACATACGTGACCTCGGTCGCCATGGCCATGCTGGGGGCGTCCTACGCAGCGGTGCCCCTTTATCGGCTCTATTGCCAGACTACTGGACTTGGAGGGTCAGCTGTAGCTGGTCATGGATCTAACCAGATTGAAAACATGGTGCCTGTTAAGGATCGCATTATTAAAGTCACCTTTTTTTTCTTTTTTAAATATTTTATTAGGGGCTCATACAACTCTTATCACAATCCATACATATACATACATCAGTTGTATAAAGCACATCTGTACATTCTTTTCCCTAATCATTTTCTTTTTTTTCTCCTCTTTTCTTTTTTTACATTTTATTAGGGGCTCATACAACTTTGTCACAATCCATACATATACATACATCAATTGTATAAAGCACATCTGCACATTCCCTGCCCCAATCATTCTCAAAGCATTTGCTCTCCACTTAAGCCCTTTGCATCAGGTCCTCTTTTTTTCCCCCGCTCCCTCCCTGTTCCCCCCTCCCTCTAAAGTAACCTTTAATGCGGATGTGCATGCAAGTCTCCAGTGGAACTTTAGACCTCAGCAAACGGAAATATATGTAATGCCAGGAGAGACGGCACTGGCATTTTACAAAGCTAAGAACCCGACTGACAAGCCAGTCATCGGGATTTCTACATACAATCTTGTACCATTTGAAGCTGGACAGTATTTCAATAGAATACAGTGCTTCTGTTTTGAAGAACAAAGGCTTAATCCACAAGAGGAAGTAGACATGCCAGGGTTTTTCTACATTGATCCTGAATGTGCTGAAGATCCAAGAATGGTGAATATTGATCTCATCACTCTTTCTTATACTTTTTGTTGGAGCTAAAGATGGCCATAAATTGCCAGTTCCAGGCTATCATTGAAGTCAGCAACTAAATCTGCGTCCCATTTGTGATTTTTGAGAAATCATGTGTCTGACTTCTCAGAGATGAAATATTTCTACTATGTTGTATTTAATTATTGTGTACTGGTGATGGTTCAGCTTGCTTCCTTCCATGCCTGGACATCTTAACCACATTTAAAATCGAGAAAACAGGTTTAGCTTTTACCATAAGGAATCCACTTAAAGAGTGCCTACTTAAGAGTGACTGCCACCAAACTCTTAAGAGCTTGATAGTAGTAAGTAACTGTTTAGCTTTAAATATAAATATAAATATATATAAAGAGAGAGAGAGACTTAATGGTACGGCTTAATTCATTAGATTGCTTCCAAATTTTGGCCCTTCATACTTGTATCATTTGAACACTTGATGTTTATTTTTGGCTGTGCACCAGACTCTGAACAGGTTGATTATTAAATCTCTCAAACCAGTGGTGTTACCTGCCTTCAGTGTGAATAGTCATTATTGTTAGTCCTTAACATGAAAGAGGTGTGTTACTTGCTCAAAGATTGCATGTTTTCTTCAAATTCTTATTTGTTTTACTTTTAAGATCTAGGACTGCTTTATATTGATTGTACCATGTAAATAATTAGGTTGCAATTGTGGTACCATGAAATCTCTCTATATATATGATTAACTATGATAGTTACAAGTCCTTCAATGTTAAAATATGTGTGGGGTTGTATACATATACTGATATCGAAAGTCTACCTGTAAACAAACTCTAAAGACACATTAAATTATTTTAATAGTTAAGAAAAAAAACCAGATCAGACCCAACATGTATCAGTAGGGGGGTTAACTGAAAAAGTTTTAACCATTCAAGCCAGGTTTATCATTTTGTTCTACTATAATCATCTCTCCAATGCAATCTGATTAGTAACCAGGTGATTCCCATCCCTCTATTATGGACAGAGGGTAATCACCTGAGGTTTATTGCCTCGGTAGATCTCATAAATGTATCTTGCCTTTAAACATGTATCTTCCATTCTTTCTAAAGTTTAGAATAGTGTTATCATCTATTTCCTTTGAATCTGGTGACCCTAGAAAGGGACAATGCTATTTCTACTTTATCCTTTCTTTATTCTGTGAACACAATGATATCCCATCAAGATAATGAGGGGTTTATTGCTCATTCCTCAGATATATTAATGTATTTCCTTAACACTTGGAAACTTGACTTGTATTCACGCTAAAAGCTGCTCAGGTCTCATTCAAAATCACTAAATTTTAATGATATACCATGAAGTGTGACAATTTTATTTTACCTCACTTTCCCTAGATATATTATCATTTATTTTCTTAATATATTGAAAGCTGGTGTGTATTATTGTTAAAAGCTGTTCTCATCTCATTTAAAATCACTAAAGTAAGCTTTAATTGTATCAGATGAATTGTGATGATTTTATTTGTATAAAGCCTTTATTATTTATTGGTTCCACATTTTTCTGCTTACTGATAACTATTTAGCTTTTCTTTTATAATTGTGATTTGTGTTTATTGAATTTCTGGGGTCAGGCATGGATAAAAATCCAACTGCACTCTCCAAAACGCTCTGTGCCATCAGACACACACTGGGAAGTGGCCCACTGAAAGGGTAGTGGCAGCTCCCAGACTTCTGTGAAGCAGCAGGGGCCCAGAAATGCCAAACCCCACTGTCCTGCTGGGCAGAGTCCTGGGTGTGGTGTCTGAGAGGAGTGCTTGGGGGCTGTCTGCTCAGGAATGATGTCTCTGTCCACTTCCATAGGTGAATCCTCATTGATGCTGAGAGACAGCGGCATGGAGTCTGAACCCTGCCATTCCCGGCTTTTGCTCAAGGATCCTCCAGATGCCCACCCCAGTAAATCCCCTAGTTATACTGCCAATCTCTTACTGAATCTGTTCTAGACCACGTGGTACACAGGGTGGAAGCTCTTGTCAGTTTTTCCCTGTGATCTGTTATCTCAGGCACAGAGAGAAGAATCAACTCTGAAGGTGCTGACCTAAACTGGGAACAAGAAGAGAATGTATAATTAGGAAAATATAAAATATTGGAAATAGGACTTCATTTTTAAGCCTCATCCTGGAAAGAATACAAAAACACATATAATCAGATTTTCAGTGGTTTATTTTTGTTGTTTTGTTGTCTGGTTGCATACTGTTGCTTTGTTTTCCTCTGTCTTGTTTTCGTGCATGTTAGTGTCTCCACAGGTCTGTCTGAATAGGACAGGCTGGATGAACTATCTGTAGGGAAAAAAACTGGACCGACAGTTCTGGGGGGACTTTGGGTGGGGGGATAGGGGGGTAAGGAAGTAGTGTTAACAAACACAGGGACAAGGGAACAACATGGGACCCCAAATGGTAGAGAGGGGGGAATGGCAGGCCTGGTGGGGAATGATCAAGGGTAAGGTTGTGTAGACAAGAGGTATACTCTAGCCCAGGTGGCAACGAGGCATGGTAGTAGGGCAGGAGGAAAGTCAAGGGAGATGGAGGAAAGAGCTAGGAGTCAAAGGGCATTTATGAAGGTCTAGGCAAAGACATGTACATGCAAATATATATAGGAGGATGGGGAAATAGATCGATGTGTCTATATTTATAGGTAAAGCCCTGTCTATTAAACAACTCTTCCCCCCTCCTTGCTCTGCTGTGTCTCTACACGTGAAGTCATGACACCTGACTGGTCTGCACTCTTCTGAACGTTCTCTGTCAAACAGAGTCTCTCTTCAGAATCTTGCATTTCTCGCAGAGTTAAAACCTTGTCTTGTCTGGGGACCAACTTTTCTAGTTGGCAACTTCTTCCCTGAAACACGGTGGCACTTGACTCACTTGACTTACCCTGAGGTTTTCCTTAGCAATCAGGCACTGGATGAAGTGATGGTGTTGCTTGTAAGAGCGGTGGGGTTTGTGATGATCTTGGCCAAGGTGGGGAAAGACATGGCTGATGAACATTAGTAGGGAGTCAATGCCAACTGCAGACATCCTGCCAGAGGCCTCAGGGCATATGTACATTAATGAAATACAGGGACAAGAGTGAAGGGCAGTCTCTGGTCGAGCTTACCGCTGCCTGTCCTTAGTATCTGTTGGACATTGCAACAATTCACAGAGCCCAGAAACATGAGGAAATCTACTCAAGGGAGGAGTGGGTGGAAAAAGGCACTGGATGGCATCATGGAAGAGGTGGATATTTGTGGGATAACCAATCCCCAACTCCTTGGGACAGATCTAGTATTAATTCTTCTAAAACATTTATTTACCACATATGAAAATGACCAAGGACATTGAGAAGGTTGATTAAATGGCGTCAGTGTATAAAAAAGCAATGTGTTTGGAGAGTGTGGGGTAATGAGAACACTGTGGGGTGAACCTGATGGTTTCAAAGAACTCTATACTGCCCATCCTCTGATGCACAGGATATATGGGAGCCTCACTCAGGGCAGGAGCAATGAAGGGCTGGAGGGGAAGAATACTTGGCTCAGAAATGCTGGGCTGTCCTTTGACCATTCACAGACACCTCCTAGAAAACGTGCTCTCTCATTCAAAACTAACACACAGATGAGTTCAAAAGAAGAATTGCCCTATGATGGCCTCAGAAGAAACAAAGGAGCCTCTATTTATAAGCACAGGGCTTCCTCCTATGCAAATCATTCTTCAGGCAGTAGGTTAAAATCCCAGCCTTGGGCACTGAAGGCTATCAGTTCTCTTCTGACAGGGCTGTGGGTCCCTTGGGAAAGTACAACTGTAGGCTAAAGATGCTTGTATTACAATTAAATAAAACTATTTAATATGCACCTATAAAATTCTGACACGTGGATTTTTAAATGTTTGTGAGGGGTGGGGACAATTTGCAATCAAAACGCAAGGCAAACAGTGGACAAGATGTTTGCTCAAGTGAAGCACCTCTCCTTACTCTGCACAAGGTAGCACAATGCTCCAGGCCCTCAAATGTGTCCTCCGAAAACCATCACTTGTTTAGTCCTGATTCCCAGCCAGTGTCTGAGGATGTCCAGGGCATTAAGACAAGCCAGGTTTTGAGATACACAGGACAGCTCAGATGCACAACTATGGCTTGAGGACATTGTGATGTGATTGCTAGTTCATGCTGGACTGTGCTGACTTTATGGAAATCCCAGCCACCCTTTCCTCTCAAAACCCTTACTGGACACAGATTTGCATCATAGCTGAGAGATCCCTCATCTTTGCCTTGTCCCCTCTGTGTGTATCTGACTCCATTTGTGTCCTTCTGCACTTTAGAAATGGGAGCCAGTTTCCTCACCTTACAATGCAAAATTTATAATTGAGCAGTTGATACAAACCCTGACATCGTGAAAATCTCCAATGGAAGCTGTAAGATGGAGAGGAAGCCAGTTCTTAACTCCCCTCCACACTGTCTGCCAGACTGAGTCCTGTGAATCAGAGTCCTGAGCAATCCCTGAAGTCCATACCTCCCTTTAGGGAGGTTTGTGTACAGATTCTTACACATTCCCTATTCCGTGTCTCCATTACTGAACTAGATTGAGGCTGTCCATTTGAAGATAAAAAATGTTCTTGGCTTTTCTCTGGTGACTGTCAATCAGGAATTCACAGTGTGTAGGTAGGATATGGAATAACTATTACTCACTTCAGGCCCTTCTTGGAATTGGCTGATGACATCCATGCCATCACTGCTGGGGAGGGGTCCACAGGTTGGACTGCAGAATCTCAGAAGGGCCCTAGTCTGCCTCAAGTCTCCCAGAGCCACCAGCTGCATTGGACCATGCAAACACAAAGACATCCTGATCAGGAAAACCATCACACATGGTTTCACTCTCTTGTTCAACACCTTTTCTGTTCACTTTTAATATTGCCACAAGGGCATCTTAGGTCAGCAAAAATTCCACTGTGACTTATGTATAATCTTAGCTTTCCAGTAAATGGGGAGAACTGGACATCCTACGGGGTGTGTCCTCTCTCCTAGAGTTGAATACCTTTGCTAGTCTGGTTTTCATCAGCAGAATAACGTGTCATTGTGTGTGTAATTTACTATGAAAGTAGCTGACAGCAGAAATAGTGTCCTGGAGGAAGTAGCTGGCAACTAAATCTGTGGGAAAATATGATTTATTATTATCACATTTAACTGTAGTGTTAAGTCACACAAGAAACCAATAGAAACAGAGGACACCATATGATTCCCCCCCACCCCCCAGAATATAGGCCCTCTCATCTATAATATACAAATACCAAGATGTAGAAGTTAAAGACTCCAAAACAGGAAGTTATGGTCTCATGTGGTAAACTATAGCAACTGTGGGGGAAACAGATGAGGTAAAAACAGAAGAAGGTCGATCCTGGAAAGAGAGCAGAAATTTCTCCTGGACCCATATTGCCCCTGAGGGAGAAACGTGGATGTTTGTAAGGCCACACCTCAGACCTAGGTTCACAATGTTTCCCTAAGAATGACAGAACTTCAGTTAATTACCTCTAGCTTTAGCGGAGCTCCAGACAAAACTTACACTCATCAAACACAAGAGTGCTGGAATCCACCTGAGGGTGCTAAAAAGGTAAGTGCAGAGTTGTTTTCTCCCTTGTCAGACCAATGCCAAGAGAGAAAGAAAATCAACAGCACATCAGTAGAGGCTGGAAGACCTTGGCGTCCAGAAAGTAGAGAACCTCAACAATGATAGTCCTGAATTGAACCTCTCATTCCATTCCCTCCTCTGATCTTGGTTTTACCATTTGAAATCATGTGATCATACCTTGAAACTCATGAATTTAGAATAGCAATCAGCTGTGCCTCCCACGTTGGAGATTTTAAGCTTTAAGTTCAACACAGTAATTTGGTTCCTTTGAGAACACCATCACAGGAGACTCTATGAAACTGAAGTAACGCTGGGACGCTGCTGAATGTCAGAAGCCCTTGCCATTTCCCAATTCCTGCTATATGACAACATGCCCAAATTTGAGTGGAGCCTCCTTTGTAGGTGTTTTTTGTTTTGTTTTTGCTTCATTGTTTTGTGTGCGTGTGTAATTGTCTAGTTACACTCATGTCTATGTCCTAATGTGCTTTGTGGTCTCTCTGGTACTTTTTTGGCATGTATAGCATTCTATTGTGTGCATGTATCAACGTTTCTATAATTTGAATAAGTGATTGTCATGAAACCTTACAAAGTGATGGAAGAATATACTGTGAAATTTTCAGTCAATAATGTTGGCACTTAATAGTGACCTTTTCCCAGTCTCCCATTTCCCCTGAGTCTGATTGGAAAGTATTTATCTGAGCGTCATGAGAACTCTGATGCAGGGACACCTGACAGAGTCATTTCCTGCCCTTAAGGGACAGACTGTTTGTTGCTGTAAGACAGACTATATTCTCCCATTACAATATACTATTTGAATTCACAGATACCAGAAGTAGGCACAGAACTAATATTCTTAAATTAGAGAGAGATTCCCTAGGGAAACAGATTTAGCAGAATCCGCAGATCCCCACAGGAAACCAGCCTTGAAGCTCCAGCTGCACCTGCTCCTGGGTCTGAGTCCTGTGCTCTGTGGGTCCTGAGCGCCCCCTGGAGACCACTGTCCTCTGTGCAGGGAAAATTTGTGTATGGCCTCTCACTGATTTGCGCCCATTGGGTGTCTCTTGCACAGTAATACATGGACGTGTCCTCAGCTTTCAGGCTGTCCATTTGAAGATAGAGTGTGTTCTTGGAGTTGTCTCTGGAGATGGTGCATTGACCCTTCCACCACTATTAATACCCGAGAACCCACTGCAGGCCCTTTCCTTGAGCCTGGCGGACCCAATTCATGCCATCCTTTTTGATGTTGAATCCAGAGGTTACACAGGAGATTTTCAGAGACCTCCCAGGCTTTCTCACGTCGCCCCCAGACTCCACCAGCTGCACCTCACACTGACCACCTGCAAACAGACCCACATACAAACTAAATCACTCACCATCACACACACACACACACACACACACACACACAGTACGGTACACCACAATTACCATGTGAAATAGCCAAAATGAAAGCCAGTGTTGCTGCTAAATTCATGATGTGTCCTCTGGACAAGCTCCTGTCACGAAATGGTAACAGCAGAGACCCGGAAACTGGAATGTCCTCTGAGATCTCAAACATCAGGGGCTGTGGCTGGTTTATCAGCAGGCAGAGAGCTGCATTTGCATCTTCCCTGATATTTAGAAGCGATTGTGTAGAGATTATGGGCAACTCTTCTCCCTCAGACTCAGAGAAACACAAGCATTCTCAGGAAAATAGAGCTCTTAAACAGGTTCTGTACCAAGTATTTCTTTGTTGCACATTATTAATTTTTTTAAGAAAGTAACTTTCAAGTTATAAGCTTTATATGGCAGACACAACAGCCTTTGCCATCTGAGAGGTCACAGTGCATCCCCTCTCGTTCCCCTCAACCGCTGGATAGGCATGATGACAGTGAGCAGCTCTATGATCCGTTTCTTATGTGGGGACATTATTAGATTCTTTTTCGCCTTTCACTGTCCATAAAATCTGTGGAATGGTGTCTCTTCTCTGATTTCTGATCTGGGAGATTCCAGCCGCCTTTCTTTTATCATGAGCATTAAAACTGGGTATTTATCACTTTAATTCGTCTTCTCTGTTTTTGTTTAATTGGGTTATTTGCTGTGCGCCTTCTGTGTTGTTAGGTGAGTTTTTAATATTTATTAGTTTCTACCCACCTACGCCTGCCCTGCTAACCTGAGTTCTCTCTCTGATTCTCTCCCACATGAGTGGACAGCTGTGCCCTCAGTGTGATTGAGCTCAGATGCAAGATAACTGATTTGTGGGTATTCTTCTGGGGTTCGAGTACCAGTTCCATAGGGATGGGAGGCTGTTTTCTGATACTAGAATATATTGCTCACAACTACTCCAACCTCTTCTGCAGGTTTTGGCAGCTCCAGCTCTGGCATTCAGCAGTCACCAGAGATAGCAAAGTTTACGTTGAGAATCTGAGGGATTCATCAATCCTAGGCCCAAATCTTGGACAACTAGGAAGAGGGAAAATAATTACTGATGACAAGTAATGGAAACCTTATTATGTCAACCCATTTTGGGAATCTGGAAACTATCAGAAAGAAGTAACCACTTGGCAGAAGAATCTCCACAGGTAATTCATGACTACGGACAAGGTTTGTGGATCCTAGAGGACCCTGTCCATGACGTAATGTTTTCCACTAGGTTTGAGATTTTACCTGGAAATTGATGAGATGTTCTGCATTTTGGAAGCCCCAAGAATGAAGTAGAGACAATCCAATTCTTCTCAGAAACTGAGAAGAGAAAGTCTGACCCCCATCATCTTCTTTGTGATAACACCAATCCCAACCTCACTGTCATTAAGGTGATTTCGAATCTATAAGACAGAGTATATTTTCACATTGAAAAACACACTCAGCCAAACGAAGTGTGAAACAAGTTAGCGACACCACTCTAGCTGAGAAAAAAGACAGGAGCAGCATGAAAGTGAAAGGGTCTGCTTTACTTGAATCAGGCAAGAACTAAACCAGAACATTCCTGAAGGAAAGCTCCTGGGGATAAAAAGGTGGGAGTGGTTTACAGATTTAGCCAAGGAAACAAACAAGTAACTGGGGTGTTCCAACATGCTGTGGCACCATCTCATATCCCATGGGGAGGTTCCTTGGTCAAGCTGTGGAGTTTACATTGCCACACAAAGTTAAGCATGTTGGGGTATGGCCTCAAACAGAATGTCCAATGTTCTTAATTGTTCTTACACTGTAGTAAGATTCTCCTTAGTTATTATAATCACAACAAATATAATCTTGGAACAAAAATTAGTTATTGAAGATAACTTTTTCAATCCCTTGGTGTGTACTACATTTTGCTCAAATACATAGTAAGTTTATTAATATTTATTGTTTGTTTTATTTCTTTTTAGGAACTTGATAGTGATTGGTAGACATCGATGGTCATGAAATGTACATATTACATTTACTTTTCTATTCTTCCTTTCAAAGACAAGCAAGAGCTTTCAGTAAATATCAAAGACTTTATTGAAGGAAGAAAACAATCTAGGAATGGACAATAATAATTGTAAAGAATCACAAAGTCCCACAATGAAAGACAATTTTCAGAGTTTAAATGCAAAAGGATCCTGCAACATAAAAGAAAATTTCAATCCTTTGAGCTTTATTTCACTTGGTTCAAACAAACAAGGCAATATCAAGGCCACTTATAAAGACTGAGTCATGTAACACTTTTTTTGTTTTGCTTTGACTTGAGTTATTGGGAGAGAGAGTGAATTCTCTTCCTGGCAGCTTGTTGTGAGAGGAGCTGGAAGGAAGGCGGGTGTCTGGAGTCTTCATGAAGTATGCTGACTTTTCAAAGTCAGTTCAAAATAAACAGTAATCATAAACAACAACAAAATTGGAATCTGGCCAGCATCGTTTGGTCTTCTTTACATTGAATCCTAATACATAATGACCTCTGCAATCCTTGATCATCATCAGCAAGTGTTTCAAGTCCTCACTTTCAGCAAGCAAGATTGTGTTATCTTCATATCACAGGTTGTTCATAAGCCATAAGTCATAAGCCTTTTTCCAGGCCTGATGCCATATTCTTCTTCATACCAGTAACTAACTGGTATCAGGTCTGGGATCCATGAGCAGTTTGTTAATGCCACAGCACCACTGCTCCCCCAGGAAGTTTCTATAAAGCTGTTTCTTGAATCAAGTTGAATGCAGGCAACTGAATCAAGTTAGAAAGCAAGCAAAGATCATGGCTACTTCTTAGGAAGAAATTCTAGTAATATTGGGAATGGCCTTAATGAGGAAAAGACCAGGACATTTGAGCTGATTTTTTTTTCCTATATGACAACGCACCTGCTCAATCTTCAAGAGCATCAAGGGCTGAACTCTGAGAATTTCATGAAGAAACCTTACGTCATATGCTGTATAGTGCTGCGGTTAATCAGAAGTTACACAGTGGGCCACTCCAGAGAAACTCTTACTGGTATGATACATCAGTGCTCCCATGTGGGGAGATGTCGCCCTGTCGTGCCAGTGGCCTGTGTTATTGGTTTCACGAACTGGGAGACAGCAGACACTCTGTTCTCTGGTGCTGAGTTGAGAGATGCTCTGAGACTCCTGCTCTGCAGCTGCATCAGGCTGAGGGTTTCTGCCCCTCTCAGGAAGGAGTTTCTCTCACTGTGTCTCTTGCACAGTAATACATGGCCGTGTCTGAGTCCTTCAGGCTGCTCCACTGCAGGTACATGGTGCTGATGGAGTTTTCTGTGGAGATGGTGACTTTTCCTTGGAAGGATGGGTTGTACCTGATATCAGCATCACTAGGATAAATTATCCCTATCCATTCCAAGCCCTTTCCAGGTGTCTGCTTAATTCAGCCAATCCAGTTTCTATTAAAGCTGTACCCAGATGTCTTACAGGAGATCCTCAAAGACTCCCCAGGTCTCTTCACCTCTGTCCCAGACTGCACCAGCTGCACCTGAGCACAGACACTTGTGGAGATAGGATTGAGAGATGAGAGACTCCCTCTGCACACACATCCTCCATTCATCTCAAACCTGTGGTGATCCTGACCTGGGAGAAGAGCAATGAGGAGATCTAGGGTGGCAGACCCCATCTTGCAAGGAGGATGCAAAGGAATCACACTGAGTTCACCAGCTGGGTGATGAGAAACCTTCCCCTGTGGAGGTGGCCTGTGGGTCTAAAATGGATGTCTTCCACTTTGCATATTTCTGCCCTGCCCTACGTGTCAGACTCCTCCAGCCCTATAACCCTGGATACCCAGGTCTTGGGACTCCTGGGAGGGACAGAACTTAATCCTAGTAACATCCTGCAACACACACATGCAGAGAGAGAGAGAGAGAGAGAGAGAGAGGGCGGGGGCGGGGAGACAAGACTGGCACTAGCACTAGAACCTCACACACAGAGAGCTTTGAACTGTGACTCCACTTAGTGCATCTCTCATTCACACTCAGGCGAGAGTGGTTTCAAACCCAGTGTGAATCTGCAGCCCAAGGAGCCTGGGTCCCTCCTTACTGTCTGTGGGGAATGATGTCCATGATGGAAGGTACCTCTGTCTCCTTAGTGAAGACTTTGAAGAATCTCATCAACTGAATGACCCCTTCTAAATAGACTCTCAATAGACTCTCAGGTGTGTCCTAGCGCCCAGGTCTCTCCTGTACTTCCTGCTGCCTGAGAAGAGGAAACAAATCTCAGGGAATGTCAGCTTTACTCGGAGTGTCAGACAAATCTGTGCAGATTAAAGTCAAAGATGAGTGTGTCACTCTGAATACTCATGGTCAACCTGGCCCTTGTCACCGTCTCTCTGACAGGGTAGCTGTTTGTTAGAGAAGTTAAAAATCCAACATGGAGAATATCTCACCTTCATCAGTTTCACAATCTCATAAATTTCATAATCTGTCTAAACATTTCTCTGACCTACTGTGATCTAAACTAAAGAAAACAATCAGTTTGTTAACTTTTCTCTCTCTCAGGAGGAGGCCTTGGGGCTCAGGGACACAAGACCCGCTGAGATAACGGCGCACAAAGACAATGTCCTACATCTGGGCTTTGAGAGTAGTGACTGGGGACTTTAAACCACACTAGGTGCAGCTAATTGTTTCACCCTTTCCAGAGTGATGATCCTTGAAGACACAACGAAACCATTCGTCCAATGTTGTAATGAATCATGGATAGGAGTCTCCTGATCTCTATGACCAGAAGAAATAGGTGGTGCCTTGCTATCAGTACCCACTTCTTTGGAAAAGATAGCGTTAGAAGGTCTTGGGTAGAGTGGGACAAAAAGTGAAACAATACACACACACACAAAAGAATAATACAAAGACTAGGCTTCCTTGTTGGGTCGATTTGTGGAAGTCCTGAGACCATGGCTTCCAGCATCGCTTCAGGTGTGGGACTGAACTCACCCCTTGGAAAAACTTCCAGTCAAATAATTGACAAGCCTACCTGGGAGCAATAATCCTGGGTAGATACAATTACCTTAAAATAATCTAAGTTCTGTGATTAAAAGGGCAACATTTATCCAGGGGAACATTCAGAATATTTGGAAAGCAAAGGTAATTGTAACAGGAGTTTGTGTGTATTACAGTCAATGAAATGAAACAAGAGTGTATGAATAGTTGAATGAGCATTAATCTTGGTAAATCTTCCCACAATCCACAAGCAAGTGTAAAGATAAAAATAAAAAATAATATTAAAACGTTTCCCTTCAGTTCTCCTCTGATGGGGAGAAAGCACCTCAGGTTTGTGCACTCGGGGTCTCCCAAGAAAAGAGCAAGGACCCAGAGAAGATGTCCTAATTCCATGCTTCATTCTCCTCCCTCTGTTCTCTGGAGTTGACGGTTATGCTAAAAACATCTAAATCTTGGTTCTCAGAGACAGGAAGAGGAATAAAAACCATGACACAGGGGAAAATTGAATAGGGAGGCCCCAAATTCAGGAAGGAAACCTGTATCTTGCTCCCCATGCACTGAGTCTTGAACTGGGTTATGTGCTGTTTGTCCCGAGACCCTATGCAATACATCCCAACCTTCCCTTCGTGGTGCTTACACTCTGGTCTCACATAGCTTCCCTGACCTACTTTTATCTGCATCACCACACACATCAAATAACTGATATGTTCCTGTTGTGGGGACCCAGGTACTTGAGACAATCTCTTGAAGAGTGAGTCATTGTTTTATAACATCCTTCCTCCTTATGACACACTGCATGTAGTAGTTTGTGCATTTAGTCTTCAATTTATCTCAGTATAGACAAGAGTGTTCTGTGAACACCATCTGTCTGGACTCAGCCCAAACCCCTGAACCTGAATGCACAATGACACTGGTGTCTGTTGAACGAGTTTCTCTTTCTCTCTGTCATCCATCTATACATATTCCTATCTCTGCTATCTTTCTATCTATTTATCTATCTATCTATCATAAATCTATTAATTGGTCCATCAATCTGCTGAACTATTGATTTAGCTGTCAATTTTCTCTATATAGCCTGTCCATATCTTGTATCTCTCATCTATCTGTATTTCTATTAAATATCTATGTGTTTCTATTCGTTTCATGCTTCACTTTATTTCTGAAATAAATTCCAGCCTAACGGGAGCAATATGTTTTGTTTTTGGTTGAGTATGCTATATATTGGTCATTGATTCTAGTTTTCTAGACCCATTTATTTGTTTGTTTACTTATTAAATTCTTGTTGTTCTCATGACTTAAATTCTTGATGTCCTCATGGCTTTTTATTTAAATGTTAAGACCAAAATTGAAAATATTGAATTGAATTACTCCACTATTTGGTGGAGTTCGGCAATTATTTATTTGTTGTAATTAAAATATTAGCCAGAATTTGTATGGTGTATTTTGAAGGAATAATGTTATATTCTCACCACCTGTCTGTTAGTTCATCATACTGTGGTGGCTTGTGTGTTGCTGTGATGCTGGAAGATATGTCACTGTTATATCAAATGCCAGCAGGATCACCCAAAATGAACAGATTTCATCAAAGCTTCCAGACTAAGACTAGACAATGCAGAAGGACCCCACTACCTTCTTCAGTGGAAGAAGCTTTGAAAATCTTATGCATACTTTTGAAGCATTGTTAAATACTGACAGCATAAGAAAAGGAATTAGGAAATTGTTGAAACTACTGTTAGAGGATGGACCCCTCATGTTCGAGGGCACTCAAAATGTGACTGAAGTAGAGCTGGTTTCTTGGAGGGGATTCAGCCATGAGGATGTAATTTGGGTAAAGGCTTTGGGAGTGGAGCTGTCAGGATCTTCCTTTGCTGCTGGGGCATGACTCAAGGTAAAGAGAAAGAGCCGCAAAAGTCTTCTAATGATCAAAATTGATAATTTGCATACTATAAATTTAGGAAGATTGGAAGGGGCAAAAGATGAAATGGGATACTTAGTTGGTATTCTAGGCATTAGTGAGCTTAAAAGGACTTAAATGGTATTGCAAGTTGATCAGGAAACCATAAGATTTACTACGCAAAGAACAACACAATGAAGAGAAGGGGATGGCATTCATTGGCAGGAAGGATCTTGCTAAACACATCATGAAATACAGTACTGTTTGTGATAAGATCATGTCCGCCTTCAAGGAAATCCAACCAACTCAACTATTATCAAACAGTACTTGAAACATGCATTTGCTGTAAACACTAATATACAAATAAGTGAGGTATAACACTAAGAAATAAAAATTATATTTTATCTGCTCCTTCCCACTTTCTGCCGTTGAGATTTCAATTCCATTATTATACATCGTACCTGCAATAGTCTGATTTTAAATATTTCTTATACAATAATCTTGCATTCCTTTGTCATAAAAAAATAGATAAATTCCTTGGGGGAAACAGTGCGATGGAGAAGCATCCCCAGATCACAAGACGAAACCAGCCCTGAAACCATGCATGGGCACCTGCCCCTGGGGTGTGACCTGTGATATGTGGGTTCTGAATCCCCCCTGCAGCCCAGGTCTCTCCCAGCAGGAAGTTTGTGTCTGGGATCACACTGACTCCCTCTTCCTCTTTTCTCACTGGGTACTAGATGGTCTTGGCTTCCATTTTCTCACCTTCTCTCTGCCAATAAACTGTGTTTTTTTCATTGTGTCTGGAGGTGGTAATTCGAACCTTCATGGAGTCGGCATAGTTGTCAGTACCGAGATGTAAGTGTTTACACAGAGAGATAAGGAAAGGCTACATACCAAGGTATTTTTAACCTCCCCCCTTGAGGGGCTCATTTAATTTCACGGTATTATAATGATAATTTCACAGAAAGTAATTGTCTTTGTTTCTCATCTCTAAGTTCATAGGAGGTAAATAAAGAGAAGATTCAACTAAATATTCTGAGTCACTGCCTCAGCGAGTACAGCTGCCCTGCCCTCAGGTGTCCTGACGCTCTCGGGATGTGGATTTCTACAGCGTGTGTCTCACACAGGAAGAGGTGGCAGTGTCCTCGAGTTCAGGCTGCCAGTCTGTAGATAAACTGTGCTGAATGACGCATCCCAGGAGATGTCTTCCTGCCTTGTGTGAAGCCCGGGGCGTATGTTGACTTCCCAGCGTGGGTACTGATCCAGTCCTTCCACTAAAGGCCTTTTCCTGGTACTTGTCACACCCAATTCGTACCATAGCTGGAGAAGGTGTATCCGGAAGTCCTGTAGGACACCTTCACCTACTCTCCTGGCTTCTGCACCTCTGCCTCAAATTGCACTAACTGCATCTGGGCATAACACCTGTGAGGAGGTAAACCAGAAGGTGAGGGCTCTGGAGCTGCCACAGTGTTTTCTCCAGCCTCATCTCTGTCTTATCTTACCCAGGATGACTGCCAATAGGAAAATAAAGCTCCATAGTCACTCCTTGATGAGTGCACTTCGGTATCAGTGGTTCAAGAGCACCCTATATGGCAATGTCCTTGCTTATTGCTGTATCGGGGTGATGGTTTCAGCTTTCAACTCTATAGGGCACTTATACATGCTCATAATTCACATTCATGAATGCAGTTCTGGTCTACATCAGGTATAAATAAGAGATAACCTCGAGAACTTGACAGAGCCAGACACCAGGATAGCTCCGCTGCTCATCTCAAATGTGGTCTGGAATCCTGATGGCTAGTGGTGGGTGTATCTCATGATGTGGGTTGACAGCTGGTCATGACGGGTACAGATGTATCCATTTATACACGACCCCTATAATTTCTCTCACTTCATAGATGAGATCTGACACAATCAGCTTCTCATGGAATAATACAGATCATTCAAGGGGGCCATAGTGATTTTTCACTGATTCACTGTGGTGGGTGTGGGGTAAGTCTTACTCATTTTACTGTATCATCCTCAATATTACTATACATGTAATGAGTGTGTTTTCATAAATAGTCAGCTATATCTTCCATGAACTTCTATTTTTTTACTCATTTAAAATAATGTATACCAAAATGTTATTTTAATAGGCATAAAATTTTCTTATTTCCTCTCCTCACATAAAAACCAGCCTACAAAATATTTTATAAGAAAAATTGAAAAGCAATCAATTAAATAATATAAAATATGTAAAGTATTCAGAAAACATACAAAACCAAGCAATACATTCTTTAAAATATAATGAAATATTATTTTATCATGATAAGTCTGATAGAACTCCCCAAATAAATTTAATAATTTTGCAAGATGTATTAATGACAGATTAACAAGATTAACATAAGTTGTAAATTTTAATGTAAAAATGATATCAGTGTTGTGAAAAAGATTAGTGAGAGCCCATAAGATTAGGACATATCTCTCCAAACTCAGATATTTTTCTAATATACAGTACCTATTTTCTGGGGCGGAGGGTGTGGGAATCCTTCCTTGCTGAATAGTCCTAAAACAATTCAAGTGCTCAGGGCTCGAGGAAACTTAGTAACCATTGGATACACTTCATTTCAAGGCCAGGGAACTGGTTTCTCAGGTTTCAGCTTGAAGAACCTAGGGACTGAGAATAGGGTTGATCAAATGTAGATCAGTTTCCCAGTTCTGGGTGATGAAACATCCTATACTATCAGTCCATTCATCCCTCTATAATGTGTAGTCACGTGGAGATGACCACAACTTTCTGCCCACGTACAAACTCTAGGCCTTCTCTGGATACCTGCCCCTCCATTTCTACTCTGGACCCCTGCTCTGTCTCTCTTGGACTGTCTCCTCCTCTCTGAGTCAGGCACCTGCTTCTTATTTTGCAACATGAGCCGTGGGTGCACTGATGCTAGGAGTCCGTGCATGCACCATCAGAGAACTGAAGTGAATTGGCATATCAAATGCCATCCGAAATCTAGAGGAGGTCTATTCAGATGGGAACAACTGTGTTCTGCTTACCTGAATCAGAAGCTACTAAACACATGTTTTTGATAAAACAAAAACATAAATTAAAATTTTATAAATTGCTAGAGAGAGTACTGTTTACTGAGACAGTGAGAAAGTTCTGGGGCCAGTCATTAGTGGAGCCCCGAACTTTGTAAGCTTTGAGTATAAAACCCCTCCAGATTTTCAAGTGAACATTCAAAATAAGCCCTGTGTTTCAGACACTGGAGGGAGAGACTTTTATCAACTCAAAAGATTTCTCACCAGAGAAAGGTCAAATCCATTGACTTTTCATAGCTGGAGGTAAAATATTTCCCCTATCAACCAGACACCCCTTATCCTACCCATGAGACCTACGTGTGAAGGTATCGTGAACAGATATTAAAAGTTCAAACATAAAGGAGATTTTGCAATGAAGGAAAGGAGCATGGACAGGCCAAACTATAAACTACACCACAGGCATGAAGGTCAGAGCCTTACTGCCCAGGTGATATAAAAGGTTCAGACTCAATCAGAAGAACACACAGAAACTCCCTGTTCTCCCACTTCATCACCATGTAGATTCCCAGCATAACAATCCTGCATTACAATTTAGAATGGGAAGAATCTGCTCCCCTGAGGAGAAAAAAAAAACAAAACAAAGCAAATGACATATAGCAAACACTTCTATGGTCTAACTCTTCCAGGTTATCATGAATCCCCATAAAACGTAGTTCTGAGAACAGGGTGAAAAATGTTCATACCTCGAGGAAACACTAAGATAAATTGTCATTTATCTGAGTACATCCATCTCATTTGTAGACTGATTTTCTGTGTTGCCATATCTCAAATTTAACTCATTATTCGTATTGAAGGTTTTCAAATTTTATTTTATGTTGAAAACTGAACTGAGTATTTTTTTCAATCTCTGAACCTATTAATATTCTTTGTTAAATCGCTGTAGCTTGTCCAGTAGAAGTGCGCAGGACACATGGGTCTGGAAATGGAGTGCTGTTTGAAACAGAGTCCTTCTTCCTAGGAGAGGAGACCGGGGGACAAAATTATCTGCAGAGCACATTGAAATCTGCAAACTAAGAGTGAGGAGACGACCATGATGGATGCATGGATTGTGATAAGAGTTGTACGAGCCCCCAATAAATTGATTTTTTAAAAAGAAGAAAAGAAATGTCTAGGAAATAGTGATGATGACATACGTACAAATTATCTTGATACAATTGATGAGTGGGTACAAGAACTATAAGAGCCTTCAAAATGTTTTGTTTTCTTCAAATAGTGAGGACACTTAAGAGATGATCACATTCTAATAGAGAGTAAGTGAAGTGTAGCAATGAATACAGAAAACAGAAATGACAATTAATTAATTTCAAAATATAATGAAAGTAGTATATGAAGCCATAAGGTTCAGGAAAATCTTCCAAGTTTAAAAGGCAAAATGAAAATTATTTATGATTCCACTAAGTAGTATCATAAAGAGCAAACTTGCCATTATCCAAAACAGTTGACTAGACTAGAACTCAGATTAGGAGCACCAGGAGGAAGCATGTGTTTAATATCTGTTAGGGAGAGTCCAGACTGCATCACTGATATGTTGTTTTGTATATGTATCGTCCATTTTGACTACAGGTCACCCTTTGTAGAGACTGGAACTGCCCCCATAGGGATCTCTAAACTGTAATCTTTTTGGACATAGATTGTGAGTTTAATTGTGCAAGGGGCCAGCTGGTGGGTGGTACCTGCTCACCTTTCAAATAGCATCCACGATCGTGAACTTTGTGGCACCAGGGATTGCTACATCATCACTTACAAATATGTAGAGAAACACAGTTTACAACAACTATTAATTGACATGTATAATATTTAACTGTAAGCAAGGGTTTTTCCATCTCAATCCTATCCTCCACCTAATCTGGGCTGAGAACAGTAACCTCTATCAACAGTTTCTGAGCTACGAGCCGGAATAAAGGGAGAACATGCTTTCTGTGACGTTCATAAAGATGACTTCATTATTTTCATTCCTCTTTTTATTTAGTACTGTTACACCTGTCTTACATTCCTATTCATGCTTATGCAAAATGAACCACATAGTAGATTTCAACAGATGAAAATGTTTTTCTCTATTATACTATTATTTATGAAAGTGCTTATTAAGAGAACATGTGTTCACAATCTATTTAAAAAAGAGTTGTTGGTCCTAGTTTGAAGACAAAAAAGAAATTACCTACCTTTGCCATGTTCACACTCAAAATCCAACATTCATTATAAAATACATAATCAATAGAAAATGTAGACAAGAGCCTTGAATGACTTCAGGGTATGTAATAAAATTCCCAGAAAAGGATAGAGGCATCGGTCTTAAACAGAATTGGAAGTTGTCTCACATCTGAACGTCAGTAGTTTGAGAAATACCCAACTCACCATTATCAATAGGAGAAATATATCCCAAACATCGATAGGTATGGTAAGAGGGAAAATAAAATAAAAATCTAGGTTTTCTATATAAGAATCTATCAAGAGTGTACCAGGCCTAAGAATGGCCTGCCATTTTGTGAAACTACAGTGGACACAAAAGGCCACGGAACCCATCGCCTAAATTATGCAGAGATATCAAGCCAAAAGAGGAGCCCCCACTTAAAATGAGGAGCACAAGAAATAGTCTGTCATCTCTAAAGGAGAATTTTCCAATTAGAACACCGAAATGGCAATGGTGAACCTTCCTTGAAATGCACAATGGTTAATATATTTCTGCCCAACATACTCACCCTTCTCTTTCCCTCAGGATCATAAAGCAATCTTCCAAAAGTTGTGAAAAAAAAAAGAAATCTGGTTATTTTTAATTAAATTTCTCAGTGAACTATTTGAAATCCAATTATCCTCTTTTCATAGATTAAAAGTTCTTCTCTCTTCCCTGGCATCCTCAGAATGGTATGATTCACCTTTAAAATAGAGTGCCAAGAAGTCATTTCTTGACAATATTTGAAAAAAGATTAAGATTTCCTTTTCTATCATTTTTCAGCCAGTAATTAATACAGTAATTCCTCCTGTCATCATTTAAATCCAAGGAATATATAGAGATAATAGTGTATAAGTTTATTAGCTCCAAAAAATATATTGACTTAATTCTGGAAAATTACATGTTACTACTGAAAATGTTCTCTGACGGAAATCAATTTAATAATAAGGAAAAGCCACCATTCCTGGCAGGTATAGGGCAGCTATGGGAGGGTCTCAATGAATGACAGCTAATATCATTCCAGATTTCTGAACAATGCCAAGTATATGAATTTAAAAATAATTACCAAGCAATCCTATTTAATAAGTAGCCTACTTATATCAGAGTATAAACTACTGTTCACTTTGCATGAGGCAAGGTAAATAATTTCTAACAAAAGCTGCCTCTGCAATTATTATATTAGAAATAATTAATATGAAAAAATATAAATAGGTCCTAGTAAGTGGCAAAATATTTCCAAGACAAAGTTTTATAACAAAAATAAGGGAGGGTGGGCACATTTAATATAAATACTGAACATATTGTGATGGAATTCTAATAATGCTGGCTTTTGAGAATAACATACTTTATTGAATGAGACTTTTTTTGAAAATTTGGGGTCAATTCTTCAGTTACTTAAACTGTTCTACTTGAAGACTAAAAACATGTGGTTGGATATACAAAATAGTTATCAACACAGGTAATTTTAAAGAGCAAAACATGCATCAAATGAAATTTCTGAAGTTACATTCTCACTTCAGGATCGTGTGCCATATGCACCTTTTTCCAACTTTGGCTTAAAATATCTACAAGACTGTGGTCTTCGAGGCCTTGCTCCATCTGCCAGTTCTTTCTGATCCTCAGGAGACAGTAGATGATACCGCATTCCATTCATCACCATCTTAAGGCACTCAGGATTGTCTTGAATGAGGGATTCAAATGGGATGGTTTTACATAAGAAATTTTTTTGAGATAAGAGGAAATCTGACGTTAGCAAGGACATCCACCATAAAAGGCTGGCGATTCGGCGCATCATGTCTCAGCCACCTGACGGCAGCATCATAAACCTCCTCCTCTGCGCTCACGGTCAGGGAGTCCTGGTTGAGCAGACTTGTTACTAGCTCAGCATCAAGGTGGAGAAACTCCTCAGTTTTGGAAACGTCAGGGAAATTATGGTCAATAAAGGCATCTGCAGTGGCTTTCAACTCAGGACAGTCTAGACGCTCTGCTAGAATGCTTAGACCGAGACAGTTTGAAGCATCCACTTGCTCTTTCAAAAAATCAACACACATGTTCTTCACAGGTTCCATCTGGTACTGGTTTGCGGCATCCAACAGAGACTGCACATTGTTGGTATTCACAGAAACCCTTGCAGTGTAAGCAAATTCCACCAGGTGTTCAATAACGTCAGGGTCTGCGTCTTTGAGTTCTACTTCAGAGGATTTTGATTCGAGCATGCCAGTTGTGAACATGACATTAAAAACTGGGCTGGCTGCAGCCAAGACCACACGATGAGCAAGGATCTCTCTTTCCTGGACCACGAGAATCACATCGCAAAAAGTTCTCTGCTTTCGCATGCCATTCATGACTGCCATGGAGCCCACCAGAAATTTCGCTTCTTCCCAAGTGTCAGGTTTCTTCTTGGTCTTTCTCTTGCTGCTCTGTGACACCCTGGAGCCTGACATCCTCCCTGAGCTCGACTCTTGTCTGAGGCTCTCCGGGCTTGGTGCAGATTGTGGACTGCAGACTGCGTTCCGGCAGGGGTCCCTTCTGTGTGAGCCGAATGCTGAGGGCAGGCTGACTGTGGAGGCGGCGGCGGCTCACCCTCTGCGGAAACACCAGGCTGGGCTGTGTGGTTCCGGCAGCAGCTCCAGGGCAAGCTAGGCTGCGTCCGGGACAGAGCTGTAGCAAGGTGGTGGATGAGCCTAGGATTCCGAAAACAAGACATTTTTTGGTAGGGAAGAAAAAAAGGCTAACAAAGAGAGAAAAATAAAAATTCTTCTATCCATAAAAAAAAAAGATGATTTGGACACATACCAGAGGGACTCCGTAGAACCCAGTCAAGGAGAGTTGCTTAGAGGGAAATTCACCACTGCTGGAACATAGGAGGAACATCACAAAGGTAAGTAGCCACAGACCCATGGGGTTTTGAGGGCTTTTGGCACAGCTCAGTGGAAGCCTGCTGGGGCGTGACCTTGGCCCCGCCACTCTATCTGCTGGAGCAGGGACCATCTGGAGCCTGTAGTGGGGATTGGTCTCAACACAGCCACAGTATGCTTTCACCTGCCTCAGGGCTTGGACAGGACCCGTGCAGCTCCACCTGTAGGGATCAGGGTTCAGCTACACTGTTGCTTCTGCTTACATCTCTGCTCTCTGTTCCTCCACAGCCCTAGAAGGCTGTTCAGGGGCTTTTTCACAGCACAGCCACAGCTTGCCACTTCTGCGTCTGGGCAGGGACTAAACCCATACCCTGGCAGCTCCACTGGCAGGGATCAGGGTTCAGCTACATTGTTGCTTTTGTTTATATCTCTGTCTCTGTCCCCCATGGTCTTTGAGGGCTGCAGAGGGACTAAAGCCATGCAGCTCCATGGGTGGGGAGTGGGACTCAGCTGCATAGTTGCTTTTGTTTCCCTCTCTTCCTTATATTCCCTGCACAGTCGAAACAGTCTTACTTTTAATTTTTTTCCCTCCTCTTTGTCTCTTTCTTGTTCTCTCACACTCCACTGCTGACCTCCAGAACACTCCCTTTGGCCTAGGGCATTTAAGACTGTACCACACCCAGCTAGGTGAGCTCCAACCTGTGTAGCTTGCCCGAAGCTAGGGAAAGGTCCTCTTTCCTTCCATGGGAAACTGCCCAACTTATCACTGGGGAATTCCTGCCTGTGGCCTGTGTACCTGGGGGCATAAGGCAGCTCAACCAACACTCATTAACATTCCAAGCTGTTGCAAGAACCTCTGCTCACCAAAGAAGGCAACCCACCAGCCTTCTGGGACTCTCTCATGATAGGGAAATGACAGGAGGATAAAGTGGTAGGTTAATTCCATAGTGAAATAAGCTATAGGCAGTTCGAAGAAACACTCCTACAAGTCTCCCAAAGAGAGCCAGTGCCCTCCGACTCCCTGGAAAATGGTATCTGGCTCCTCTAAAACAACACAATGCAAACAGCCATCAGCCCCAAAGACCTCAACATAAAAATGTGAGAAACAAAGGAAAATGGCAGAAGATGTCCTAAACATAATGACATGCATAGAAGAAGCAGACATGGCGCTGCCACAGAAAGAAATTTTCAGAATGCTACTTGGAGTCATATAGGATATGAGGGAAACAATACAGAAAATGGATAAAATGATGGAACAGGTAAAAGTCATAAACCAAAGGGAAATACAGGAGTTTAGGGAGGAGACAACAGAAACCAGTAGCAGCCTCTTGGACTTTGAGAAGCGATGGAGGAATCAGAGATCCGCATCAATGACTTGGAGGACAGCCAAGAAGACTTTAACAAACACAGACAAAAATCTAATAAGATCATCAGAGAAGCTGAAGAAAACTTAAGAGTTATGTCTGATGCTATGAAGCGGAACAATATTAGAATTATTGTGTTACCAGAGGAAGACACAACAAAGAAGTCATCTGAAACAATAGTGAGATAATTCTTGGAGGAAAGCTTCCCCAGCATAATGAGTGAAAACCAGGCAACCATTCTGGAGGCGGAAATAGCACCAGCTAGACTAGATCCCAAAAAAGAAGTCACCAAGGCACATAACAGGTAAATTATCCAACTTTGAGGAAAAGGAGAAAATCAGAAAGGGGAGCAGCTAGGGAAAAAGAAGCAATCACATATAAATGTTCTCAAATAAGAATATGCTCAGACCTATCAGCAGAAACTATGAAGAAAAGGAGTGAGTGGATTAAGATATTCCAAAAATTGAAGGAAAATAATGCAAACCCAAGAATACTCTACCCAGCCAAATTATCGATCAAGATAGATGGAGAAGTTAGAGTCTTCCCACACAAGGAAAAACTCAAAGAATACGTTAGAAGAAACCCAGCCCTACAAAAGATCCTTGCCGACGCAGTATGGGCAAAAGAGCAACACTGAAAAAGCATATATAAGAGACCAACACCTAGAACAACCTCACCCAGAGGGCAACAAAGAGAAAACAGACTTCAAGATAACATTGGCTTAAGGATGGAAAGAAGTCAAGAATGATACTCACACACATGCACAACACACTAATGAGAAAGGAACGTGTGAAACTCCCAACACAAAAGGTATAAGATGACATCACAGAATCCGCAGATGGAGATAATAAACCTGAATATCAATGGACTGAACTCAGGCATTAAAAGACTGAGACTAGCAGAATGGTTTCGAAAACACAACCCATCTATCTGCTGCCCACAGGAGACACATCTCAAAGCTAGAGACAAAAATCGCTTGAGAATCAAGGGCTGGAGAAGTCCTACAAAGCAATCAGCAATACAGAAAAAGCAGGGTTGCAATTCTAATCTCGGATGAAATTGACCTCCAAGTGCCAACCAAAAAAGAGATAAGGAGGGACACTATATAATGCTCATGGGAATGGTAGGCAAAGAACCACTAAGCATTGTAAACATATATTCCCCGAATGAGAGACCCGCTGAATACGTCAACCAAACACTACGAAAAATTAAAAATGAAATTACAGACTTGACGATTATAGTGGGTGACTTCACCACACCACTCCCTGAGAAAGATAGATCACAGAGAAAGAAACTCAACAAGGAAGCTAGAGAGCTGAACTCCACAACTAGAAAATTTGACCTGATAGATATTTACAGAGCTTTTCATCCAAAAACAAAACCAAAAAAATTCATGTTATTTTCAAGTTCTTATGGCACATATTCGAAGATAAACCACATGCTGGGGCATAAGGCAAATCTACATAAATTTAAGCACATTGAAATAATACATATCTCTCGCTCTGACCACTGTGTCATAAGGCTGGATATCAACAAAAGGAAGACAAAGAAACAAGAGCAAACAATTGGAGGATGAATAACTCTCTACTGCAAATGGAGTGTGTACTGGCGCAAATTTGAGATGAAATTGGGAAATTTCAAGAAACCAACGAGAATGAGCACATTAAGTTCCAAAAGTTATGGGACACAGCAAAGGCAGTCATCAGAGGAAGTTTCATAGCAATACATGCACATCTGAGAAAGGAAGAGAGACTCAGGACTGATATGCTGGCACAAAATTTACGACTAGAGCAGAGTCAGCAGGACAATCCTACTACTAGAAAAAGAAAAGAAATTATAAAAATCAGGGCTGAGATTCAGGAGAGGGGAAATAAGAAAACTATACAAAATAAACTATAGAAAAAACGAACCCCAATCCTACACAAAATCTTCCAGAGCATATAAAAAGATGGCAAACTCCCAAATTCCTCCTATGAAGCTAGTATAAGTCTGATACCAAAACCGGGCAAGAATCCCACAAGAATCGAGAACTACAGATCAATATCCCTAATGAACATTGATGCAAAAATCCTTAACAAAATACTAGGCAACAGACTACAAAAGAATATAAAACAAACATTTCACCATGACGAAGTTGGATTCATTTTCAGGGATGCAGGGATGGTTCAACATACGAAAGACCATTAGTATTATTCATCACATTGACATGAAAAATTATAAGAATCACATGATAATATCCATAGATGCAGAAAAAGCATTCAACAACATCCAACACCAATTCCTGTTTAAGACACTAGCGAAGATAGAAATGGAAGGAAAGTTCCTGAAGACAATACAAGCTATATATGAAAAACCAACAGACAACCTGGTAGTCAATGGAGAAGACTAACACATTCCCACTGAAAAGGGGGACCAGGCAAGAATGTCCTTGTCCCCACTCTTATTTAATATTGTGCTGGCGGTTTTAGCTAACAGCATAAGGCAAAGAAGAGACATCAAAGATATTCGTCTGGGGAAGGAAGAGGTGAAACTATCGTTATTTGCAGATGATATGATTTTATATATGGAAAATCCCAAAAGTTCCACAAGGGGAGTACTAGAAGCAATAGAGGAGTTTGGCAAAGTGGCAGGATACAAGATCAACAAAAGTCCATCACATCAGATAAGGCCACAGAAGGGGAGATAAAAAAAGGTGTTACCTTTCACAATAGCCAAATACAAATTGAAATATCTAGGGATATACCTTACTTAAAAAACAAAAGATCTATATGGGGAAAACTACAGAACACTATTGCAAGAAAACAATAGTGACCTCAACAAATGGAAGTGTATGCCATGCTCATGAATTAGAAGACTCAATATAGTCAAGATACCAGTTCTGCCAATGGCACTATATAAGTTTAATGCAATCCCGATACAATTACCCTCATCTTTCCTCACAGAAGTGGAAAACTAATGATGAACTTCATATGGAGAGGGAAGAAACCTAGAATTAGCAGAGAACTCCTCAAAAAAAGGGCTTGATTTACCTGACATCAGCATATACTATACAGCCACAGTTGTCAAAACCACATGGTATAGGTACAATGACAGATACTCAGACCAATGGAAAAGAACTGAAAACCCAGAAATAAAATCATCAGCATACAGGCAACTGATCTTTGATAAGGGTCACACACATATCAAATGGGAAGCAGATTCCCTCTTTAAAAAGTGGTGCTGGCAGAGGAGGCACAAATTGAAAAATGGGATATACTGAAAATAAAACACTTGTGTACATCTAAAGAATTCACCAAGAGAGTGATAAGAGAGTCCACAGACTGGGAAAACATCTTTAGCAATGACACATCAGACAAAGGCCTTATTACTAAAATTTACAATACGCTGCTAGATTCCAAAAAGAAAAAAAACCAATAGCCCACTTGAAAGATGGGCAAAGGACTTGAACCGAAATTTTACAGGGACAGAAATCCGAATGGCCAACAAACATATGAGAAAAAGTTCCCGATCTTTAGCCATAAGAGAAATACAAATTAAAACAACAATGAGGTACTACCTGACACCCTCAATGGTAGCCCAATTCAAAAAACCAGAAAGCAACAAGTGTTGGAGGGGCTGTGGGGAGACAGGAACTCTCATCCACTGCTGTTGCACTTGTAAGTACGTACAGCCACTATGGAAATTAATCTGGCGATACCTAAAACAGATGGAAATAGAGTTACCATATGACCCAGCAATCCCCCTACTGGGCATATACCCAGAAGAGGCAAGAAACAAACCAAGACCAGACATCTGTGCTCCAATGTTCATTGCGGCACAGTTCACAATTGCAAGGACTTGGAAGCAACCCAAATTTCCATCAACTGACGAGTGGATTAAAAAAACTGTGGTATATACATACAATGGAGTACTACGTATCACTAAAAAGCAGTGATGAACGTATGAGGCACATAGCGGCATGGGAAGAACTGGAGGAAATCATGCTAAGTGAAGTAAGTCAGGCACAAAAGGACAAGTACAACATGAGCCCGCTGAGGTAAGAATTTAAAAATTTTTTAAAAAAACCAAAGTGGCATAGGGGGAAAAGCTACTGTATACAAACATTTGTGGGGTGAAGACTGTGTAGTATGGCAGAGACCAGACCAAAGCCAGGGATGCACACGGTAGACAATGGTGGAGGAGGGGGGGAAAGGAAAACAAAAGGAAGAAAAGAGTAGTGGGGGAATGGGGCACTAATCCACCCAAGGGAGGGTATTGTTTCTATCTCCACAGGGAAAGTGGGACCAGACTTCAACCCAGTGCAAGGTGTGAATGCAATATCCGGCGTGGTGTAGGGAACCAGTGGAGAGGTCTGGGAGGCTGGCCCCAGCACCATAAATTAAGTGGATTCCTGCCCCTCCCCCGAAAATAATTTGTTCCAAAGGACGACATTGACTCTGCAGCTCCGGGAGATGAACATATCTTATCAGAGCACACGGGAGTAGATGAAGGGGCAGGAGGAGAGAGTGCAACACAGCCTGGCCCACAAGGCCGTGAGGATGATGTTCCTGAGTAGAGCAGCCAGTCCATAGAGAGAACAACATGGCTGGCCCCACTATGAGAAATGATGCCCCTCATTGGCTAAGGGCTATACAAGGGACTGTACCGGAGACACAGTGTGGGAATTGCACCTGACCTGATCCCACCACACTGAGGCAAAGCACTGGGGGAGTGCAGCAGAACAGCAAGGGAATGGAGTGTCAAGGTCCACAGGGAATGCTGAAAGTGGACTTTGGGGCCAGGGCGTGGTGCCCTAACAGTCTAGACTGGAAAACGCTCCTAAGAGCCAGCAAATGATCCCTGAACTAACTACAAGCTTTGCTCTTGGGAAGTGTTTTGTTTTGTTCTTTGTCAGTGGTTTGTTGTTGTTTTGTTGTCAGGTTGTATACTGTTGCTTTGTTTTCCTCAGTCTTGTTTTCGTGCATGTTAGTGTCTCCACAGGTCTGTCTGAATAGGACAGGCTGGATGAACTATCTGGAGGAAAAACTACGGGACCGACAGTTCCGGGGGGACTTGAGGTGGTGGGTAGGGTGGGTAAGGAAGTGGTGTTCACAAACACAGGGACAAGGGAACAACATGGGACCCCAAATGGTAGAGAAGGGGGAGTGGCAGGTCTGGTGGGGAATGATCAAGGGTAAGGTTGCTTAGAGAAGAGGTATACTCTAGCCCAGGTGGCGACGAAGCATGGTAGTAGGGCAGGAGGAAAGTCAAGGGAGATGGAGGAAAGAGCTAGGAGTCAAAGGGCATTTATGGAGGTCTAGACAAAGACATGTACATGCAAATATATATAGGAGGATGGGAAAGTAGATCGATGTGTCTATATTTATAGGTTAAGTATTAAGGTGGCGGAAGGACCTTGGGCCTCTACTCAAACACTCCCTCAATGCATGAATACTTTCTTTAATTAAATTGGAACTCTATGATGCTCACTCTCCCGACACAACTGCTGGAGTCAAAGTGGGTGAACAAGGAAATGTGGTGAAGAAAGCTGATGGTGCCCGACTATCAAAAGAGATAGTGACTGGGGTCTTAAAGGCTTGAAGATAAACAAGCGGCTATCTAGCTCAGAAGCAACAAAGTCCACATGGAAGAACACACCAGCCTGTGTGATCGAGTGGTCCCGAAGGGATCAGTTATCAGGCATCAAAGAACAAAAAAAATCCTATCATTGGCTGCACACCTCCATGATAGGATCGCTGAAGACAAATGGGTGCATAAGCAAATGTGGTGAAGAAAGCTGATGGTGCCCGGCTATCAAAAGAGATAATGACTGGGGTCTTAAAGGCTTGAAGGTGAACAAGCGGGCATCTAGCTCAGAAGCAAAAAAGCCCACATGGAAGAAGCACACCGTCCAGTGTGATCATGAGGTGCCAAAGGCATCATGCAAAAAAAAAAAAGATATATGTGTGTCTATATATATATATATATATATATACCATATTGAATGAAGGGGGAAGTGCAGAGTGGGGACCCAAGGCCCAAGTTCGGCCAATGGAGATCCCCTCACAGAGGGGTTCAGGAGAGGAGATGGGTCAATGAGGGTGCGAGGTAGTACCGATGAAGAACACAGCTTTCCCCCGGGTCCTGGATGCTTCCTCCCCCCAACTACCATGATCCGAATTCTACCTTGCAGGGCTGGATGGGGCAGAGGTTGTACACTGGTGCATATGGGGGCTGGAGGCACAGGGAATCCAGGGTGTATGATACCTTCAGGACCAGGGGTGTGAGGGGCGATGCTGGCAGAGCGGAGGGCGAGTGGGTTGGAAAGGGGGAACTGATTACAGGGGTCCACGTGTGACCTCATCACTGGGAAAGTGATGGCAGAGAAGTGGGGGAAGGGAGACTCCGGATAGGGCAAGATATGACAAAATAATGATGTATAAATTACCAAGGGCACATTGGGAGGGGGGAGCGGGGAGGGCAGGGGAAACAAAAAAAAAGAGGACCTGATGCAAAGGGCTTAAGTGGAGAGTGAATGCTTTGAGAATGATTGGGCCGGGGAATGTATGGATGTGCTTTATACAATTGATGTGTGTATATGTATGGATTGTGATAAGAGTTGTGTGAGTCCCTAATAAAATGTAAAAAAAAAAAAAATGACGAGGGCAACAAATGTATAAGGGTGCTTTGCTCAATTGATGTATGTATGGATTGTGATAAGAGCTGTATGAGCCCCAATCAAAATATTTATTAATTAAAAGAAAAAAAATTGTTGCTGGAAAAATATGGATATTTACCTGCAAAAAATGAAGCAAGACACTTATCTCACTCCATGCACAAGAATAAACTCAAAGTGCATCACAGACCTTTAAGTTAAACTCCAAAGTATTAGGGCCATGAATGAGGGAATTGGGACCAACTTGGGAACTTTGGCACAGGGAATGCATAGGTTATCAGAAATAGGGAAGGACACAAACAGAGGGGGCACAATTTGACAAATGGGATATCCTGAAGATAAAACACCTGTGTACATCAAAAAAATTCACCAAGAGAGTTATAAGAGGGTCCACGAACTGGGAAAACATCTTTAGCAATGACACATCAGACAAAGGCCTATTACTAAAATCTACAATACTCTGCTAGCTTCTGAAAAGAAAAAAAAAAACTAATTGCCCACCTGAGAGGTGGACAAAGGACTTGAACAAAAGTTTCACAGGGGCAGAAATCAGAATGACCAACAAAAATATGAGAAAACGTTCCCGATCTTTAGCCATAAGAGAAATGCAAAGTAAAACAACAATGAGTTACCACCTAACACCCTCAAAGGTAGCCCAATTCAAAAAAACAGAAAGCAACAAGTTTTGGAGGGGCTGTGGGAAGACAGGAACTCTCATCCACTGCTGGTGGACTTGTAAGTATGTACAACCACTATGGAAATTGATCTGGTGATTTGGAGAACAGATGGAAATAGAGTTACCATACGACCTAGCAATCCCCCTTCTGGACATATACACAGAAGAGGCAAGGAACAGACCAAGGCCAGACATCTGTCCTCCAACGTTCATTGTGGCACAGTTCACAATTGCAAGGACTTGGAAGCAACCCAAATTTCCATCAACTGATGATTGGATAAAAAATCTGTGGTATATACATGTAATGGAGAACTATACATTGCTAAAAAGCAGTGATTAACGTATGAAGCACATAACGGCATGGGAAGAAGTGGAGGAAAGCATGCTAAGTGAAGTAAGTCAGGCACAAAAGGACAAATACAACATGAGCCCACTGAGGTAAGCATTAAATAGAAAAACGAAAAAGGGGCATAGTGAGAAAGCTATTGTATACAAACCTTCTTGGGTTGAGGACTGTGTAATATGGCAGGGACCAGATGAAATCCGGGGATGCACATGGTAGACAACAGGGGAAGAATTGGGAAAAGGAAAAAATAAAGGATGAAAATAAGGAAGAGATGGTGGAGGGGTATGGGGCGTTGACCCGTCCAAGAGGAGGGTATTGTTTGTGTGTCCACAGGGAGAGAGGGACCTGATTCGACCCAGTGCCCCAAAGTGTGGGTGTGACACTCTGTTATGGAGTGGCGAGACAGTGGAGAGGTCTGGGGGGCTGGTCCCGGTACCAAATACTGGATGGATGCCTGCCCCTCCACCCAGAAGAATTTATGTCAAGCAACAGCGTTGAGTCTGCAGCTCTGGGAGAGGGACATATCTTGTAGGCGCACACAGGGCCAGATGAAGGGGGAGTGGGAGAGAGTGGAGCATATCCTGGCCCACCAGGCCCTGAGGACGATGACCCCAATTAGAGCAGTCAGTCCACAGAGAGGGCCACATGGCCCATGGGGTCAGCACCAGAGACACAGTGTGGGAATTGCGCCCGATCTGAACCCACCACACCAAGGCAAAGCACTGAGGGCTTGAAGCGGGCAGCAAGGGAATGGAGTGGCAAGGTCCCCAGGGAATGCTGAAGCTGGACTTTGAAGTCATTGTGTGGTGCCCCAACAGACTGGACTGGAAAACACTCCGAAAGGCCAAGAAACGATCCATGAACTAATTAGAAAAATGATGATTTTATGCATAAATGATTCTAAATATATCATAAGTACTATAGTTGATAAACTCAAAAATGTTTTCGGCTACATTTCAGCACATATTAACTTTGTACATCAATCCTTACTCATTCACTGCTAATCACCATCTCCCAAACCATTAACCCTTATACGTTAACCTGCTGAGTATCCTTACAGCACACTGATAACTAGCTGAAAAGTCACGCATCCTCCAGAACTACAAACACCCTGCGCATCACCTGATGTCACAGCAAAGTTAACATGTGCTTAACAAATCCAATGACCATACACACTAAATCTAACCTAAAGCAGTTATTCCAATTCTTTGAATGAGAGTCACAACCTGGACTATAGTCTATCAACTTAACCCTAACCTTATGACCCTACATCTCAAGTGCAGAAACTACCCCCGAAAACTCCAATGCTTAAACATTATTTCTACATCATTATCACTTAACATATATGCTCCTAATCAACTCAAAACATAATCTGTTAGGCAGAAACTTTCTAAGTATAATGACCTTTAATCTGTCCACCAACACCTGAAACTCAAATCATCACAATTAACTCCTAATTCTATCCCTTGATTCTTGTTCTTGAAGCAGGAACATTGATTAATCTCAGGACCTGGCTTCCAATCGTTAAGTACAGACTCAGTCTTTAGCACACTAAAACCCTAAGCTAGGCACCAAACCTAACACACCGAAATAACTCACGCTGCTAATTATGTGTGTGGACCTGTCTCCTCTCCCAGATTTTACCTATATGTAAGAGACTGCGAGAGGTAGACATGCAAAATTAGGAGACACCAACACATCCTCTGTTTTCAGTTAACGTTTACAAATGGTTCATGAAATTTGGCAAAATGAAGGAATATATAAATGTTTAAATATGACAAAAAGCATATGACCAAGAGCTAGCCCAAAACATTTGTGGTCCTCTGATCTACTGTGTCCTACACTCAAGGAGTCTTCTCTGCTATTAGACATATGCAGGGATGTGGTACCCAATAACCAAGGTGACCAAGAGCGAAATTGTACTTGCTCACTAATTGGTAGGTCACAATGTATCCTGGTTTCTCCCTCAAAGATGTAGTGAATCCGTGTTTAATGAAACAAATAAAATAATGGATATTCTACCTTTGACTCCCTCCATTCCCTCTTTCCCAGGGACCCTCATGTCAAAAGAGATGAACGTGGTATCAAATTAAAAGTACCATGATCTCCATTTTTTGAAACCGTGATCTCCATTTTTCACAACATTGGACTTTTCCCTCAGAATTAACGGCTTTGAGGAACATGTAACACACCCTTCTAACCCTAAAATATTTGGGTTTGTAACTACTTGAGTTTCCAGAAAACCAACCACTTAACCTCACAAGACATACTTCAAGTAGGAGCTGCAGCTTCACCCTTAAGTGTAAAGATGTTATTCCCATGGACATCCTATGGGTCCAGTGCCAGGAACGACCTCTCAGCGCACACTGGGCTCTCCACTCTTGGAGAAATAAGTCCTACAAGAGTCACTCGTGATAACAACAGTGGCCAACCCCGCGCTGACTTAATCGGTTAAATCCTGACCAGGCACCCCGAGTGTGTGGATATCTAAATATACCCTGGAATGAAAGTGAAACCCGGATGTGGACAAACCAGCAACTAAGAAGTCGTTAGTGGAGGTTTCAGAGTCAGCGTGTTAGCACAGGCTGAATATCTTTGAGCTCAACCCAGGGGCTTCCGGAGGCAAAAGGCTATGTTCCTCCCTGAGCCTGTCTTACATACCTACTAGCTGAGGGTACCTGGCATGTAATAGGTCCCCGAGCCTAGGTTCCAGGTACTCTTATCTTCCAGGAAGCACAAAATATCCAAGCAAGGATGATCAACACAGCACAGCCTGATCTGAAATCCAAATCCGCCTGAATTTCAGCACCTTCAATTATCTGCGTCCAGCCTCACCTGGATCCTTAGCAGGAGCTGGAAATTAAGGAGGCAACGTGAGAGACTGATTAAAGGGTAATCACCTTTAATTACACCAACATCATTATTAAATCAGTGAAATTTATACTCCAGGAGCCTTTCTCATTGGAATATCGATCCTTTGGTGAGTGCAGAAAATCAGGGGTTCTCAACCTTCCTAAGGCCACAAACCTTTCATACAGTTCATCGTGTTGTAGTCCAAACATAAAATTATTTTCATTGTTACTTCATAACTGTCATTCTGCGACTGTTATCAATCAGGTGAACCCTGTGAAAGGGTCGTTCGACTCCTAAAGGGTTTGTGACCCAGAGGTTGAGAACCACTGTTCCAGATGAAGGCAGAATAAACCCGGGGTGGATTGGGTGAAGTTGCTGTAGGAGATGTTCTTAGGGAACACTTGGAGCTATAGGAACACCTTTCAAACATAGACACACAGGCACACACATGAAAATATTAGCAAATAAGAACGTCAAATGTACGCAGAGAATCCAAAAGCCAAGTGAATTAAGAGACCATGAATAACATTTAATATAAAATAAGGGCTCACCCAAAACCCAGAGCTTAGCATCATGATTTGTGTGTTTGTTGCCTTATAAAATGTAATATTTGATGACACTTTTTTCTCTTAATCTCATTTATCAAACAAGGTTTATTCATCAGTAAATTAACTCTCGTCAAACTTCATTGTGCATTGTTCACCCAGAACCACCCCTTAAATTTTATATATTATCTCTCTCTCTGTCTCTCTTTTTCACTCTCTTTCTTTCTCCTTTCTGTGTGGACTGCTTAAATTTTTTCACATTTTTAATTTATGAATGCCAAGAGGGCACTACACCATCGTCGCAAGGCATAATTGTCAATGAAAGCAAATTATTTAATTTAAAAGAATTTTTAGCTCAAATGTCTTTTTAATTATATGTATCTTATTTGGAGATGTTAAAATAAATGGGATTAACAATGAATGGTAAAATTTTTTATCACCATTGTTTGCAAAATTCTGCTCAGAAACACAGAGAAGACTAAGGCCAACATCAGCTTGAGACATGATGTCCCCTAGCTGGAGAGTACATTGCCAGAGAACCATACGGGTGATACATGGTGTGTAATGAGCCTGGTCTGACCCTCACCTCCCTCCACAGTGGTGTGAACCAATAAGGGATCAGAGCAGGTCTGCAATGGGAGCCAAGCCGAGCCATAATGCCCCTGAGTAGCTGCAAAAATAGACTTCAGACTAGAAGGAGCAGTTTCCGGAAACCCCCAGGACTGGTGGGGAGATAGTCATAAAGGTCAGCGGTCAGACCTAGGATTATATATGCTTTCATGTTTGAGGGGTTTTTTTTGCCTAGTTTCCCCCCACCCCTTTTTAAATCAATATTTTCTTTTTTGTTTTGTCTACGCTTTTGTTGTTTTGCCTGCCCATAGAGGCATGGGAAGTAACTGGACCAATTGTTCTGGAGGGCCTTGGGGGAGAAGGGAGTGGAGAGAGGTAGCGGTGATCAAACAATTCCATAGATAGGGGAACTACTATGGAATTAAATGAATAATGAGGAGGACTTAGACATCCTGGGGATGTTAGAGCAATAGCAATTTAGCTGAGAGGTATTACTAAGAGACAGAAAAGGGTTGAGTGTGATGGTAGGACAGGGGGAATGAAAAAAGAAATACAGAAAAGATCTAGGAAGCAAAGCTATGGATAGAGGTATAAACATATCGGTGTGCATGTGTGAATATATTAATTCACAAAATAGAGGTATTGGATTATGTACATATATTTGTATGGCCATACATTGAGGAAGTGGATGGACTTTGGATTTCAACTACACAAGAACACTTTGTTCTAACAACGTGCCAATTTTACTGCAATTTTATTTAAACTCAAGTTAATTGGGTAAAAACATAACAATGGTTGAGAGAGAAGACTTAATAACACATTCTATGAGACCAGTAATAATCTGATACTAGTATCAGATAATGATACTTCCAAAAACTGTAGACCGATATTGATAATGGAGCTACATGAAAAAAAAAATTTTTGTAAATATTAGAAACCGAGTCAGACAATATTTGTTCAATACTTTCGTGATTCCCTTCTTCCCTGTCTGCTAAATCCTGTCCTTGATCTTACTTACATGATGGGTTAGCCTAGTAGGGGGTGAGTTCAGTTCCGGACATGAGAGTGACCAAAGGCCATTTCCTTGAGGGTCTCTTTTGTGAGTCTGAGTTTGGGTCCATATTTTTTTCGCACTCTCTCCAGGACTTTCTAATGGCATCCTTTTGGAGCACTTGGTAGCGGTGGCTGGGCACATCTCCTTCTGCTGATCAATCACTAACTTTAGGTGAGCAACCCAATGGGAAGTAGCTTGTATAACCGATGGAAAGTTTTGGATTCTCATTGCATGCTATAGTGGGTGGGGTGGATCTACAATGAATGAACAAACCCCTGTTTGAGAAGAGGGTATAAGTTAGTCTGCTAACTTAAGACTAGCACTTAGGAATCACCTATAACACCCCAGGAGAACGAATGAGCGTTCTACTCCAGCAAAGATTTTCATTCTTGGAAACTCACCAGGGAAGTTCTACCCTGTCCTATAGTATCTATCTGAGTCTGCATTAACTCAATGACAATAAGGTTTTTATGGCGGGGGTAGGGGAAAGGGAAATTAAAGATTTATCCATGGAAACAGAAAACTCACATGAAAGCAGGTGTGGTAGCTACATAGTTTCATTTCAACTTGGTAAATAAGTCTAGGGGTGGAGGTTAGCCTGTTAGTAAGGTCACAACCTGATGATGCCTCCTGGGGGCATAACCTTCTCATGTAGAATCTGCAAACTTCCACTCTTTTTCCCTGGAGCTGGGCTACCCTCTCTTTCTGCTTCACCTTCCTGCTATTGAGTAACTTGGAGAGCTGGAAGAGCCACATGGAAACCCACACCAGCCCTAAATGCTTCTACCACAATTTGATACACAAGATTTTTCACTCACAGGCCTATGGTCCTCCTGCATTCCTCATCATTGCATGTGCTGTGTGAATCTGAAGAGGAAATTATGGACCAGTATCAGACATAAGGGCTAATATCAGACTTATATGGTTGATCTGGATTGTGGTGTAACGTTTTCTTGTTACCTATTAGTCATTGCTGTAAATCTCTTTCTTACACATATTTGAATGACCCTGGATTTGTTTCTCTAGTCAACCCAGTCTAACACAACAGGTATTTCCAGAGAAGTCGCCCTTTAGTTGGAAAATCTAGACTGCTTCCCAAGATCTATTGATAAGATGTCTCCATCAGAACTTGAAACATAAATCAGTTTTATTCAGAAAATATTGGCTGATAAGTGACGTTTGTGGATTCCTGATAAAGTCAGGTGACAGTTTTCTGTACATTCTGTGGAACTATCTGACCATATTGGGAAATGTAACACAGTGTTACAATTCTCCTATCTCCATTTTCAGCCAGCAACTCTGGAATATGACTTGAACTTTCATAAAGAAATTCCAGTATATCAGGCATAAAAGAAGCACAATCCTTATGGATACAAGTTAGTCGGGAAATACTTCACTTTGATCTTTCCCATAAACACTTGTTCTGAGAGTCCTGGCAGCCAAGAGTTCCTTGCAGGAAACAAATTTAAATTTAAAATAACTCAACTTGGAAAAGCCTTCCCCACGGTCCATAGACTTGACCTCTTGGACCGATTGAAACACAAGGGATTTTGAATTAAATTAGCGGAGTGCATGAATCATAATAAGCACCATAGAAGAACATAACTCTCATGTTTAACTGTCCCCAAAGCTTCATGATGAAATCAAACAAGGAGATAGTACAAATTCCAACTCTAAGGACAGGCAAGTTTAACAACCATTCTCTATTCTACGTTCTTCCATACCCTTTTCAGTGCTCCTGCTTAATTTTTATTTTTTAAATTTTGTTAAACTGACATATAACTTACCTAGATGTGCATGCTAGGTACTTCTCTTTTCCTAAAAATCAGTCACACACTACAGTGCTTTAGGTCGCAGAATAATTCGTTACCACAAGGTTTAGCAAGGGCCTTAGTTATTGCTTCACCCCCATTAACACCTTTCAGGATTGGATTGTTGGGTGTTTCCATGTAGTTAGGAGGATGCACATCCAGGGAATCTGATCACAGGCTTACACACCCAACGTACATGATTTTATTTCACCCACGTCACCCATGCACTGTGTCTGCTATGAGGGAAAGTACTGCTGCCTTGGCCTTTGTTATATGAGTCTTTGCAGCTGCAGTCTCAGCCACAGCTGTGGGCACTCTGGTGAGGACCACCTCTCCTTGGCCCCTCCCTCAGCCCCATCCCAGGCCAGCCAGGCCACACCCACCCCATCACCAGGCACCTGTGTTGCTGCCTCAGCAGAAATGGGCAGGGAAGAGTTTCCTTGAGAGGAAGTGATGGCAGAGATCCTACTCCTCCCTGTCCCCGTCAGCTCCTCCCACCCCAGGTCACACTCAGAAAGGGTCAGAAGTGGAGGTGTCTTAGCTGGAACTATATCTCAGAGCAAGAAAGCCGCTGTCCGTTCTCTGCTCGCTGTGCCAGAGAAGGGCCCATAGCCTGAGCACCCCTTTAGTGACCCTCCCAGGTGGGAGGCACTGGGCTCCGGGAAATGTATGTGGGCAGTGGCCATTTTAGTCCAGCTGACTAGGGTGCAAGCGCCCTTTCTCTCCCCCTAGGAACCCTGCCAGCACTTCTCTTGGTGAGAGGTGGGCCGGTGTCCCTGAGACCGGTCCTATTTCCCCGCTTTCAGGTTGGTTGTGGTCAATGGTGGGAGTCCCTGTTGGAGAAAAGGGATCCCACCTGGGGTTTTGGGCTTCAGGGTTCCCTGATTCTCTCTTTGTGGGTCTCCTAAGAACCCCTCCCTTGTTTCTTTCCACACAGGGACGCCTCCTCCCCTAGACTCCTTGCTCCTCCTCAGCTCAAAGGTGAGCCCCGGGGTCTTGTTCTGCTGACCTCCCTCTGGATCCGACCAGAGTCTGTTCTACGGGCAAGATCTCTTGCTGGTCTGTGACAGAAACGTCTTCGCTGGCTTTAAAATATTGATAGTGGCCTTTTTTCTTATTCCATGTTTATATTTTTATCTATATTTTACTGTTTTTTTCCTTTCCACTAAAATTTGTTTCAGTTTGTTATGGTTTCTCAGTTTATGAAACACAGGAGTGGATGACTACAGATAAGAAATGATAGGAGGGTTTGTAGGGGATGTCCAGTTGGGGTGGGGGTGGGTGGTGTCTGAGTTGGGGAAGGGGAGGCGATTTGGGGAGCAAACAATGAAGGAAGGAGGGAACTGAGCACTAGAACTAATGGTGACAACAGAAGTCATTTAAAGGTGATTTAATCATCATGGGGAAAAAGACAATGTTCAATGGATTGTTGTTCGAATTGTACAATTCTTCTTGAGATGTTTGAATTGTGGGATATGTGCAGTAAGTGCCCCAAAAGGTATTAAAAAAAAGAAGGTCTCCATCATGAAAACTAACGAACTAAATAAACTATGCATGAGTCAAAAACCAAAGCGAAACATGCAAACCAAACACTAGGTAGTGCCAACGTGTTTGACTTCTTTCTCTGAGATGCAAACTGAAGTGACCCTGAAACGGGCCCTTGGGTTTTGAACGTTGTGAGGCTGAAGGACAATTTACTTGGAGCTAGTGTAGTGGGCAATGGCCTTGGTGCCCTCGGCCATGGCGCGCTTGTCCAGCTGTTCCAGTAGTTGCAGGTGCACAGCCGTCTGAATGTCCCAGGCGGTGGTGGTCGAGTAGTATGGAATATGGAGTTTAGATGATGTGGGTGATGTACACGAAGGTGTCATTGTTCAACAAGTTCACAATGCCCATGACCCTTGGTGCTGGAGTCCACGTGGACTTCCTTGAGCACCTTGTTCGCATACACAGAGTAGGCCTCCTTCCTCCGCTGACATTTCTTGCTGTGCTTCCACTGAGCCATAGCTGCATCCTTTTGGGGCCCCTCCATGGGGCAGGGACTTAGCGGGGTCAGCTGGGTTGTTTGACTGGGACGGTACACCTGGAAAAGTTACCGCAGGTGTCCTAAGGTGAGCTCAGGGAGGATAGAAACTCTTGTGGAGAGTCAGGGAAAAAGCTAGCTTGATCTTGATTTTCAGTACGAATACAGACCAT
Organism: Tenrec ecaudatus; assembly: GCF_050624435.1. Classification (NCBI taxonomy): domain Eukaryota; kingdom Metazoa; phylum Chordata; class Mammalia; order Afrosoricida; family Tenrecidae; genus Tenrec; species Tenrec ecaudatus. Next base: position 214,550 of record NW_027459384.1, on the reverse strand, counting down.
AAAAGTGGAGCCTCATGATTCTTCTGACCTTTTGACTTTTTAGAAGGAGGTGTCAGAAAAACTCCCACAGGGATAAGTGGCATGTGTTGGCCAAGCATTCACAGGGACTGTCTGATGTATCCCACTGCCCTCTTCTTTGCTGTCTATCACCCAGGGAGGAGGCTATACGTAGATTCTTGTAATCAGTTGCCCCTTTCTACCTCACATTCCCTCCACCCTCCAGGCATTGCTACTCTCACCACTGGTCCTGAAGGAGTCATTTGTCCTGGATTTCCTGTGTTTCCAGTTGCTATTTGTATCAATGTACATCCTTTGGTCTAGCCAGATTTGTAAGGTAGAATTGGCCTCTCCAGATTTGTAAGGTAGATCATGATAGTGAGGGGGGAGAAGCATTTAAGAACTAGAGGAAAGTTATATGTTTCATCGTTGCTACCCTGCACCCTGACTGGCTCGTCTCCTCCCCACAATCCTTCAGTAAGAGGGTGTCCAGTTGGCTACCGATGGGCTTTGAGCGTCCCCTCTGCACTCACCCACATTAACAATGATATGATTTTTTGTTTCTTGATGCGTGATACCTGATCCCTTCGACAGCTCCTGGTCACACAGGCTGATATGTTTCTTCCATGTGGGCTTTGTTGCTTCTGAACTAGATGGCCACTTGTCTATCTTCGAGCCTTTAAGACCCCAGATGCTATATCTTTTGATAGCCGGGCAAGATCAGCTTTCTTCACCACATTTGCTTATGCACACGTTTGTCTTCATTGATCATATCAGGAAGGTGTGAACCCACTGATAGGATTTTTAGTTCTTTGATGTCTGATAACTGGTCTCTTTTGCACCTCTTATTCAGACTGGCTAGTGTACTTCTTCCATGTGGGCTGATACATCTCAGCTAGATGGCCACTTGTTTATCTTCAAGCTTTTAAGACCCCAGATGCTATATCTTTTGATAACAAGGTACCATTAGCTTTCTTCCTCAAGGTAATATCTTTCCAGCACTGTAAAAAGGTGTTGATCCCCTGATACATCCAATGCAATGCAGCTGTTGATCTCTTGACTGTTACTATCACCATTCAGAGTGGTTTTCTTTTTTTTTTGGGGGGGGGGGGCAGTGTTCATAAACTAACCTTTTCTGGAAGGAGTTAAAATTACTCAAGCTTAGATTAAGAATGTTGATCAAGGAAGGATTCAGATAATGACTGGGGTCGGGAGGAGGAAGCATTTAGGAACGAGAGGAACATTGTTTTTTTCATCGTTGCTACATCGGACCCTGACTGGTTCGTCTCCTCCCCAAGACCCTTTTGTAAGGGGATGTCCAGTGGCCTACAAAAAGGCTTGCAGGTCTAGCTAGACCAGGGGATGTACACTGGTAGAGGTGGGAACTGGAAACACAGGTAATCCAGGGTGGATGATCCTCTCATGGCCAATGGTGTGATTGGCAATATTGGGAGGGCACGGGGAGGGTGAGTTGGAAAGGGGGAAGCAATTTCAAGTATCTACATGTGACTTCCTACCTCAGGGACAGACAACAGAAAAGGGTATGAAGGGAGACGTGGGACAGAGGAAGATATGACAAAATAATAATTTATAAATTATCAATGGTTTATGAGGGAGTGGGTAGTGGTGAGGGAGGGGAAAATGAGGACCTGATGTCAGGGGCTTTAGTGGAGAGCAAATTTTTTGAGAATGATGAGGGCAATGGATGTACAAATGTGCTTTACACAATGGATGGATGTACGGATTGTGATAAGAGTTGAAAGAGCCCCTAATAAAGTGATTTTTTTTAAAAAAAGAAAGAATGTTGATCAAGTAGGTCCAACTTTATTCTTTAACCAGCCTGCTTCAGAGCTCTGCGATTGAAACATGGAATTAAGACCTAGGGGAATGGTGAGTCCTATATTCCAGATGTTTATGGTGAATGGGCATGACAGAGTCAAAAATAAATAGTGTATTTTTCTACTAGCTTGACTTACATACTAGTTTTATAGGGGCACAAACATACACCCCTGTCAAATAACTGCCACTTCACAACTTCCTGACTAAGAAACTCACTAGGGGTTGAAAAGCGCAATGTCAATGACATCAAACCAGCATATCCAACTAGCCACTTCAGGCTAATGTCTCCCTACTTTCTCACAGCCTCTTCCCGTCACATTCGTTTTGTGATCCTACCCTTCCAGGCTCCTGGTGGAGCAAGTTTCACAAGTGCATTCCAAGATACTACCTTTCTATCTCTCCCTAGAAGTCCAAAACTATGGGTGAGATGTGGGTGTTAGTCCGATAATCAGGAAAAGGGATTACTAAAATGAAATGTAAAGGGGAAGAAATTGTTGATAGAAAGGTACACAGATAGTAGCACTGAAAGCATTGGTCATACCTCATAATTCTGTAAATTTTTAAAGTACATTGTAAATGTTTTTCTGTTTTTGTTTTTTTTTAATTGAAATAATTCTTTTCTTTTTTTTACATTTTATTTGGGACTCATACAACTCTTATCACAATCCATACATATACATACATCAATTGTATAAAGCACATCCATACATTCCCTGCCCCAATCATTCTCAAAGCATTTGCTCTCCACTTAAGCCCTTTGCATCAGGTTCTCTTTTCCCCCTCCCTTCCCTCTACCCCATCCCTCATGTGCCCTTGGTAATTTATACATCGTTATTTTATCCTATCTTGCCCTATCCAGAGTCTCCCCTCCCCCCTTCTCTGCTGTCCCTCTCCCAGGGAAGAGGTCACATGTGGATCCTTGTAATCAGTTCGCCCTTTCCAACCCACTCACCCTCCACTCTCCCAGCATCGCCCCTCACACCCTTGGTCCTGAAGGTATCATCCACCCTGAATTCCCTGTTTCTCCAGCCCTCATATGTACCAGTGTACAGCCTCTGCCCTATCCAGCCCTGCAAGGTAGAAATCAGATCATGGTAGTTGGGGGGAGGAAGCATCCAGGATCTGGGGGAAAGCTGTGTTCTTCATCGATACTACCGCGCACCCTAATTAACCCATCTCCTCTCCTAAACCCCTCCATAAGGGGATCTCCAGTGGCCGACACTTGGGCCTTGGGTCTCCACTCTGCACTTCACCCTTCATTGAATACGGTATATATATATATATATATATATATATATATATATATATATATATATATATATATATATATATATACTTATACACATAGATACACACATATATCTTTTTTTTTTTGCATGATGACTTATACCTGGTCCCTTGGCACCTCGTGATCGCACTGGCCGGTGTGCTTCTTCCATGTGGGCTTTTTTGCTTCTGAGCTAGATGGCCGCTTGTTCACCTTCAAGCCTTTAAGACACCAGTCACTATCTCTTTTGATAGCCGGGCACCATCAGCTTTCTTTACCACATTTGCTTATGCACCCATTTGTCTTCAGCGATCCTGTCATGAAGGTGTGCAGTCAATGATATGATTTTTTGTTCTTTGATGCCTGGTAACTGATCCCTTCGGGACCACTCGATCACACAGGCTGGTATGTTCTTCCATGTGGACTTTGTTGCTTCTGAGCTAGATGGCCGCTTGTTTATCTTCAAGCCTTTAAGACCCCAGTCACTATCTCTTTTGATAGCCGGGCACCATCAGCTTTCTTCACCACATTTACTTGTTCACCCACTTTGACTCCAGCAGTTGTGTCGGGAGAGTGAGCATCATAGAGTTCCAATTTAATTAAAGAAAGTAATCATGCATTGAGGGAGTGTTTGAGTAGAGGCCCAAGGTCCTTCCGCCACCTTAATACTTAATCTATAAATATAGACACATAGATCTATTTCCCCATTCTCCTATATAAATATTTGCATGTACATGTCTTTGTCTAGACCTCCATAAATGCCCTTTGACTCCTAGCTCTTTCCTCCATCTCCCTTGACTTTCCTACTGCCCTACTACCATGCTTCGTCGCCACCTGGGCTAGAGTATACCTCTTCTCTAAGCAACCTTACCCTTGATCATTCCCCACCAGACCTGCCACGCCCCCTTCTCTACCATTTGGTGTCCCATGTTTTTCCCTTGTCCCTGTGTTTGTTAACACCACTTCCTTACCCCCCCTAACCCCCCCACCACAAGTCCCCCCGGAACTGTCGGTCCCGTTGTTTTTCCTCCAGATAGTTCATCCAGCCTGTCCTATTCAGACAGACCTGTGGAGACACTAACATGCACGAAAACAAGACAGAGGAAAACAAAGCAACAGTATACAACCAGACAACAAAAACAAACCACTGACAAAGAACAGAACAAAACAGTTCACAAGAGAAAAGCTTGTAGTTAGTTCAGGGATTGTTTGCTGGCCCTTAGGAGCGTTTTCCAGTCCAGTCTGTTGGGGCATCACGCCCTGGCCCCAAAGTCCACTTTCAGCATTCCCTGGGGACCTTGCCACTCCATTCCCTTGCTGTTCTGCTGCACTCCCCCATTGATTTGCCTCGGTGTGGTCGTATCAGGTCAGGTGCAATTCCCACACTGTGTCTCCGGTACAGTCCCCTGTATCGCCCTTAGCCAATGAGGGGCATCATTTCTCATAGTGGGGCCAGCCATGTTGTTCTCTCTATGGACTGGCTGCTCTACTCAGGAACATCATCCTCATGGCCTGGTGGGCCAGGTTGTGCTCCACTCTCTCCTCCTGCCCCTTCATCTGCTCCCGTGTGCTCTGATCAGATATGTTCGTCTCCCGGAGCTGCAGAGTCAATGTCATCCTTTGGAGCAAATTATTTTGGGGGGAGGGGCAGGAATCCACTAAATTTATGGTGCTGAGGCCAGCCTCCCAGACCTCTCCACTGGTTCCCTACTCCACGCCGGGATATTGCATTCACACCTTGTGGCACTGGGTTGAAGTCTGGTCCCACTTTCCCTGTGGAGATATAAACAATACCCTCCCCTTGGGTGGATTAATGCCCATGCCCCTGCTCCCCTTTTCTTCCTTATATTCATCCTTTTGTTTTCCTCTCCCCCCTTCCTCCACCATTGTCTACAATGTACATCCCTGGTTTTGGTCTGGTCCCTTCCATACTACACAGTCTTCACCCCTAAAATGTTTGTATACAGTAGTTTTTTCCCCTATGCCATTTTGCTTTTTTAAAAAAATTTTAATTCTCACCTCAGCGGACTCATGTTGTACTTGTGCTTTTGTGCCTGACTTACCTTGCTTAGCATGATTTCCTCCAGTTCTTCCCATGCCACTATATGCCTCATACGTTCATTACTGCTTTTTAGTGATGCGTAGTACTCCATTGTAAGTATATACCACAGTTTTTTAATCCAATCGTCAGTTGATGGAAATTTGGGTTGCTTCCAACTCCTTGCAATTGTGAACTGTGCTGCAATGAACATTGGAGCACAGATGTCTGGTCTTGGTTTGTTTCTTGCCTCTTCTGGGTATATGCCCAGTAGGGGGATTGCTGGGTCATATGGTAACTCTATTTCCATCTGTTTTAGGTATCGCCACATTGATTTCCATAGTGGCTGTACATACTTACAGTCCCACCAGCAGTGGATGAGAGTTACTGTCTCCCCATAGCCCCTCCAACACTTGTTGCTTTCTGATTTTTTGAATTGGGCTACCTTTGAGGGTGTCAGGTGGTACCTCATTGTTGTTTTAATTTGCATTTCTCTTATGGCTAAAGATCGGGAACATTTTCTCATATGTTTGTTGGCCATTCAGATTTCTGTCCCTGTAAAATTTCGGTTCAAGTCCTTTGCCCACCTTTCAAGTGGGCTATTGGTTTTTTTCTTTTTGGAATCTAGCAGAATATTATAAATTTTAGTAATAAGGCCTTTGTCTGATGTGTCATTGCTAAAGATGTTTTCCCAGTCTGTGGACTCTCTTATTACTCTCTTGGTGAATTCTTTGGATGTACACAAGTGTTTTATCTTCAGTATATCCCATTTGTCAATTTGTGCCTCCTCTGTGTTTGTGTCCTTCCCTATTTCTGATAGCCTGTGTATTCCCTGCGCCAAAGTTCTCAAGTTGGTCCCAAATCCCTCATTGATGGCCCTAATAGTTTGGGGTTTAACTTCAAGGTCTGTGATCCACCTTGAGTTTATTCTTGTGCATGGAGTGAGATAAGGGTCTTGCTTCATTTTTCTGCATGTTGATATCCATTTTTTCCAGCACCACTTGTTAAAGAGGGCATCTGCTTCCCATTTGATCTTTTTGGGGCCCTTGTCAAAGATCAGCTGTGTGTATGCTGATGCTTTTATTTATGGATTTTCAGTTCTCTTCCATTGGTCTGAGTATCTGTCATTGTACCAATACCATGCAGTTTTGAGAACTGTGGCTGCATAGTATGCGCCAAAGTCAGGTAAAGCAAGCCCTCCCATGGTGTCCTTGTTCTTGAGGAGTTCTCTGCTACTTCTGGGCTTCTTCCCTCTCCATATGAAGTTGGTAATGAGTTTTTCCATTTCTTTGAAGAAAGATGATGGTAATTGTATCGGGATAGCATTAAACTTATATAGTGCTTTTGGCAGAACTGACATCTTAACTATATTAAGTCTCCCAATCCAAGAGCATGGAATATTCTTCCATTTGTTGAGGTCACTCTTAGTTTCTTGTAATAGTGTCCATAGTTTTCCCTATATAGATCTTTTTTTTTTTTTGTCAGTCAGGTGTATCCCTAGATATTTCAATTTGTGTTTGGCTATTGTGAAGGGTACCACCTTCTTGATCTCTTCTTCTGGTCTTATCTGATGTGTATAACAGTCCGATGGACTTCTGTTTGTTGATCTTGTATCCTGCCACTCTGCCAAACTCCTCTATTGCTTCTAGTACTCCCCTTGTGGAACTTTTGGGAATTTCCATATATAAAATCATATCATCTGCAAATAACGATAGTTTCACCTCTTCCTTCCCCAGACGAATACCTTTGATGTCACTACTTTGCCTTATGCTGTTAGCTAAAACCTCCAGCACAATATTAAATAGGAGTGGAGACAAGGCATCCTTGTCTGGTCCCCTTTTTCAGTGGGATTGTGTTAGTCTTTTCTCCATTGACTATGACTTTGGCTGTTGGTTTTTCATATATAGCTTGTATTGTCTTGAGGAACTTTCCTTCCATTCCTATCTTCGCTAGTGTCTTAAACAGGAATTGGTGTTGGATGTTGTCGAATGCTTTTTCTGCGTCTATTGATATAATCATGTGATTCTTATACTTTTTCATGTCAATGTGACGAATAATACTAATGGTCTTTCATATGTTGAACCATCCCTGCATCCCTGGTATGAATCCCACTTGGTCATGGTGAATTATTTGTTTTATATACTTTTGTATTCTGTTGGCTAGTATTTTGTTAAGGAATTTTGCAACAATGTTCATTAGGGATATCGGTCTGTAGTTCTCGATTCTTGTGGGATTCTTGCCCGGTTTGGGTATCAGAGTTATACTAGCTTCATAGAAGGAGTTTGGGAGTTTGCCGTCTTTTTCTATGTTCTGGAAAAGTTTGTGTAGGATTGGTATTAGTTCTTCCCTGAATGCTTGATATAATTCTCCAGTGTATTCATCTGGTCCAGGGGATTTTTTTGTTGGTAATCCCTTGATAACCTTTTCTATTTCTTCTATTGCTATGGTTCTGTTGAGATTCTTGATGTCCACCGAGGATAGTCTAGGGAGGGATTGTTTTTCCAGGAATTTGTCCATGTCTTCCAAATTGTTGAATTCATTGGAGTACACTCCTTCATAGTATTGTGTAACTATCCTTTTGATTTCATTAGGGTCTGTTGTAATGACCCCTCTTTCATCCCTTATTCTTGCTATTGAGATTTGTTCCCTCCTTTCTTTGGTTAGGTTTGCCAATGGTCTATCGATCCTGTTTATCCTTTCAAAGAACCAACTTTTAGCGATATTAATTTTTTCCATAGTTTTTTTATTTTCCCTCTCCTGAATCTCAGCCCTGATTTTTATAATTTCTTTTCTTTTGCTATTAGTAGGGTTGTCCTGCTGACTCTGCTCTAGTTTTTGTAAATTTTGTGTCAGCGTATCCATCATGATTCTCTCTTCCTTTCTTAGGTGTGCTTGTATTGCTATGAACCTTCCTCTGATGACTGCCTTTGCTGTGTCCCATAAGTTTTGGTATGTCGTGTGCTCATTTTCGTTGGTTTCTAGAAATTTCCTGATTTCGTCTCTGATCTGCACCAGTATGCTCTCCTTTTGCAGTAGAGTGTTATTCATCCTCCAATTATTTGCTCTTGTTTTCTTTGTCTTCCTTTTGCTGATTTCCAGTCTTATGGCACGGTGGTCAGAGAGAGAGGTCTGTATTATTTCAATGTGCTTAAATTTATGTAGATTTGCCTTATGCCCCAGCATGTGGTCTATCTTCGAATAGACTTGAAAAGAATGTGAAATTTTTTTTATTTGAATGAAAAGCTCTGTAAATATCTATTAGGTCAAATTGTCTAATTGTGGAGTTTAGTTCTCTAGTCTCCTTGTTGAGTTTCTTTCCCTGTGATCTATCTTTCTCAGTGAGTGGTGAGTTGAAGTCGCCCAGTATAATTGTTGAGTCTGTGATTTCTTTCTTAATCTTTTGGAATGTTTGGTTGACGTATTGAGCTGGTCTCTCGTTCGGGGAATATATGTTTACAATGCTTAGTGGTTCATTGTCTATCATTCCCTTGAGCATTATATAGTGTTCCTCCTCATCTCTTTTTATGGTTTGCACTTTGAGGTCAATTTTATCCGAGATAAGGATTGCAACCCCTGCTTTTTTTGTATTGCTGTTTGCTTGGTAGGTCCTTCTCCAGCCTTTGATTCTCAGCCTATTTTTGTCTGTAGCCTTGAGATGTGTCTCCTGTAGGCAGCAAATTGATGGGTTGTGTTTTCTAAGCCATTATGCTAGTCCCAGTCTTTTAATGCCTGAGTTCAGGCCATTGATATTCAGGGTTATTATCTCAATGTGCGGACTCTGTGATGCCATTTTATACCTTTTGTGTTGGGAGTTTTCCTACTTTCCTTTCTCATTAGTGTGTGTGTATCATTCTTGACTTCTTTCCATCTTTAAGCCATTGCTATCTTGGGGTCTGTTTTCTCTTTGTTGTGCTCTGGGTGAGGTTGTTCTATGTGTTGGTCTCTTATTTGTGCTTGGTGAGTGTTGTTCTTCTGCCCATACCGAGTCGGCGAGGATCTTTTGTAAGGCTGCGTTTGTTGTAACGTATTTTTTGAGTTTTTCCTTGTCTGGGAAGACTTTTACTTCTCCATAGATCTTGATCGATAATTTGGCTGGGTAGAATATTCTTGGATTTGCGTTGTTTTCTTTCAATTTTTGGAATATGTTACTCCACTCTCTCCTTTTTTTCATAGTTTCTGCTGATAGGTCTGAACATATCCTTATGTGGGAACCTTTATATGTGATTGCTTGCTTTTCCCTAGCTGCTCTCATGATTTTCTCCTTTTCCTCAAAGTTGGATAGTTTAACTATTATGTGCCTTGGTGATTTCTTCTTGGGGTCCCATCGTGCTGGTGTTCTTTCAGCCTCCTGGATGGTTGCTTGGTTTTCATTCATTAGGCTGGGGAAGTTTTCCTCCAAGAATTCTCTCGCTATTGTTTCAGATGACTTCTTTGTTGTGTCTTCCTCCGGTAGGCCAATTATTCTAATGTTGTTCCGCTTCATAGCATCAGACATAGCTCTTAGGTTTTCTTCGGCTTCTCTGATGCTCTTATTAGATTTTTGTTCACGTTTATTAAAGTCTGCTTGGCTGTCCTCCACAACACTGATGCGGTTCTCTGATTCCTCCAATCGATTCTCAAGGAACACGATTCTGCTATTGTTTTTCGTTATCTGCTCCTTAAGCTCCTGTATTTCCCTTTGTTGTATGTCTTTTATCTCCTCTATCCGTTCATCCTTTTTCTGTATTATTTCCTTCATATCCTGCATGGCTCCAAGCAGCATTCTGAGAGTGTCTTTGTATGGCATCCCAATATCTGCTTCTTCTATGTAGGTTGCTATGTTCAGGACATCTTCTGCGTTGGTCTTTTGTTTCTCCTGTTTTTTCATTGAGGTCGTTGTGGGTGGTGGCTGTTTGCGTTGAGTTGTTTTTGAGGGACCAGGTGCCATTTTCTAGTCTCTCTCTGGAAGACTTATAGGAATGCTTCTTCGATTTGCCTACAGCTGATTTTGCTATGGGATTAACCTACAGCTGTTTTTGCTATGGGATTAACCTACCACTTTATCTTCCTGTGGCTTCCCTATCAGGGGAGTGCCCCAGATGTCAGGTCGAGTGCCTGCCCCAGTGATGCAGAGGCTGGGCTGAAGTTCCCGCTATTGGTTTGAATATTGATAAGTGTTGCCTGAGCTGCCTTATGTCCCCAGGTACACAGGCAGGAACTACCTGGTGAGAAGTCTGAGGAGTATCCCGTGGAGAGCAAGCAGGCCTTACCCTAGCCTTGGGATATCTATGCAGGGTGGAGCTCACCTAGCTGGGTGTGACCCAGGCGCAAATGCCCTAGGGCAATAGGAGTGCCCCGTAAGTCCGCAATGGAGTGTGAGAGAGCAGGGCAGGAACAAGGGGGGGGGAGAAAAATCAAAAAGTGATAGTAGACTGTGCAAGGGTACAGGGAAGCGAGATAAGCAAAAGAAACTATGTAGCTGAGTCCCATTCCCTGCCTGTGGATCTTAAAGGGCTTACTCCCTGCCCCAAGCCCCAGCGGTAGTCTGCAGCTGAGCCCCAAGAAGGGTCGCAAGAAAACTGCTGAGCAGCCCCCAGAGAAGTGGGGGGACAGAAAGCAGAGATGTTAACAGACGCCACAGTGTAGCTGAAGCTTAATCCCTGCCTATGGAGCTGTGGGGGTTTGGGTTTAGTCCCTGCTCAGACCACGCGGAGGGCTGCGGCTGTGCCTTGAAAAAGCCCCTGCACAGCCCTCCAAGGCTGTGTGGGAATATAGAGCAGACAAGCAAACAGAAGCAACAATGTAGTTGAACCCCGATCCCTGCCAGTGGAGCCGCAAGCGTCCTGTCCCTGCCCTGAGGCAGGTAGCGGAAAACTGTGGCTGTGCTGAGACCAAGCCCTGCTACAGGCTCCAAATGGTCCCAGCTTGGGCAGATCCGGCAGCTTGACTAGGGTCGAGGCCCAGCCGGCTTCCACTGAGGTAAGCCAAAAGCCCCCAGCCCCTCAAACCCCGTGGATCTGTGCCTATTTATCTTTATGATGCACCTCCTGCGATCCAGTGGTGTTGAATTTCACTCTGAGCAACTCTCCTGGCCTGGATTCTGTGGAGTCCCTCTGGTGTGTGTCACTCCGTCGCCATCTTCCCGGAAGTCGTGTAAATATTTTTATAGCAATAAAACTAGCATAAGAATATTGTAGCAATGAGTATATTGACTTGGCTTGAAAACAGATTCTTCCTGAAAATTCACCTATTTTGATAACAAATTAAAGTGTGAAGGGTTCCTCTTCAAAGTCAACCATTCAAAACCTAGGTCAACACTCAACTTAAGCATTGAACTCCCAAGGCTATACAGTAATCCAGGGTCATAATTGCCTTTCGGGAACACCTGGAATCCATTAATCCTCTGAGACTAGGAAATACCTGCTTCTATTACAGAAATGTCAATGAAGGGGACCTGATGAAGAGAAGAATGGACTTTATTAGCATAGCGTGGGCCCTGTCTTTACAACAAATACTTCTGTTTGGATCCTAATCTTCAGCTCAGTGGCTCAGGGTGGTCTCTCTTAGGGCAAGAAGTTCAGGCCAACACTGACATACCTAAGTGATCACTCCTCTTCAGTTTCAGGTTGCAGATTGGCCACACATAACAAAATACAGTCCAGTCTAGGGAGCCAGAAACGTGGGACTGCTGTCTTGCACACTTAAGCATCACAAGGATTTGAACTTCTGGATGGCTGTGAACCAAATCCATTCACCTGACTCCAAATTTCCTAGTGTCTCTGCTTGCTATTTAGAGAGTGCATTGATTTTTCTTCCAGGAGCTGTACTACAAAATGGTGAGTACTACAGAAACCTAGGTTATTTTCATTATACAGAGTAAGGTCAGATAAGAATCACTGAAACCCGAGGTTAGATTCAAAGGCAAAAGTGTGATGGGTGGGGGACAAGGGATGGAGCTGTATGATGCAGTCTATTGCTATCAAATGCATATGTGGTTCCAAACACTGGATAACAGTGATGATAAACTTCCTGAGTAAGTCTAGATATACAGGTCGACCAAAGGACATGCTTTCTTAGCACATTTAAAGTCACCATTGCTTCTTCACTATAGTTTTCTTTTCTCCATCAGTCAGTGAAATATTTTCTTTAGATTTTTTAGAGATGGTAGATTTGGCTCTTACACTGTTGCACATATCTTCTCATGGCCTCATCAAAAGAATGAGTCTGAATGAAATGTGTCCATTTGGTCAATAAGCCAGAATTCCTATTCTTTATATTTATGTATGGTGATTGTAAGCCCTGTAAAAACATTCCTTACTGGTAATGCCCCTTTGTACAACAGAATGAAATCCTGCCTAGGCTTGCAGTGTCTTTACCTTGCCTTACATAATTAACACCATTATTGGACTATTATTAAAAACACAGCCACTGAAGGTGATTTTATTTTTCTTGACTGTTTTCAAAAATTAAACAATTGTGTCTCTTTCTTCAGAGGATCCCATTCATAACATGTCCCATGTATTGAGGATGATACCTCATCATCTTTGATTTTTAATAGCATTTGTCCTGCACTTATTCCTAGAGACCAAAATAAAAAAATACAAACTCACTGCCAAAAAAGTGATTCCAAAACAGAGTAGCTTTAAAATTGTGGGCAGAACTGCCCTGGAGGTTTCTTGCACTGTAACTATGTATGGGCATAGAAACTTTGACTTCCTCCAGTGAAATGACTGATACTTTCAAAGGACTGACCCAGCAGTTAGCTCACTGTACTACCATTGCTCCATTGTCCATGATAGGTTTGTTTATTCTTCTTGCTGTCTGTGGTATACTCAACATTCTGCACCAATATCATAAAATTCACATGAATTAATTTACATTTCTTCTGATTGATTGCCCGTTTGAAAACATGCATATGGGGTGATGAAAATATCATGGATTGAGCCAAGCTCACCTTAGTCCTAAAATGGCACCTTTGCTTTCTGCACTTTAAGTAGACCCTTGGCAGAAGATTGCCCAATTTAATAGGTGCTTTGAGTTCTTGATAGCTGGTTCCAAGGATAATGATGATGGATTCAGTAATATATAAATCTTGATTTCAAATCATGCTCAAACTCTGCTGGGGTTGCTGATTAATTCAATTGTGTGTGTTGTTATAGTGATGCTCAATGTTATAATCTTTGATCTTCATTAGTTATTTCTTCAGATTCTCCTCACTTTCAACCAGAAAGATCAGTTTCTACTTCACAGATTTTTAAAATGATTTTCTCCTATCCATATGTTTAATGTTTCAGATGATTTTTTCCCAAAAATATATTAAATATATACTGTACATTTCATGATTTTAAAATTTGAAGCATCCCATTTTTCTGTTTGAATAGCTTCCTTTTTTCCCTACTGCAACAATTACCATAAAGACAAGAAGACAGGGGAATATTGTTATGGTACTCTCTTAATCCAATCTTTTACTGGAACCATTTGATATCACCCATAATATCAGAAGTTCTAATTCCAGAAGTTATTTTCCATTTACTTGAGTGCCAAGCAGTTCTGTTGATCGAGTATTGCAGCTCTATTTTGTATTAGTTTCAGCAGAATTTTGCATGTGTATCATAAAATATTGTTTGAAAAATTTCACATCTATTTAAATATCTCCTTTTTTTGAATGCACAACAATATGGATAACCAGCAGTCTATGGACAAACACTTGTTTCCCAAATTTGAGAGCATAGACCATTTCAAGATTTGCATGTGTTTGATTAAACATATTCATTGGTATTCAGGCAATTACTCAAGACATGTTTATCTGGAATACTTCAGAGCACATTTGAATTATATATTGAAGTCTTTCAGTTGTTAATCATATGCTATTTCATGAAGTGGTTAATGGGAAGCAAAAAAAAAAAAAACCAAAAAAACTGGCAAACCCATAAGATACCAGTCTTGAAGTATTTATTAATTGTTAATATTTCAACATTCACTTATTTTATATAAATATATATATATATATAGATATATAAATAGAGAGAGATATCACTGTGGAAGGTGTTTCACCTCCTCTCCATAAATATACCCCCACCCATCTCTCATATACCCACATACCACAGAGAGAGAGAAGGAGAGAAATAGAAAGAGAGAGATGTTATGGAATATGTTTTTTATAGTGGAGAATTGCTGAAATATTATAAACTCTTAAAGTTAGGTTGTAGCCTGGATTTGAGAAGTCCATGTGAGCAGTGATAAGCTTATTATTTTAAAAACTTGAGACTTTACACAGTGAGTATGAAAAAATGGAATTAAAGGTAATGTAAGGTTTTCATTAAAATATTGAAGGTTCTTCATATTGATAAGTCTATGGGATGAGATGAAACTTTTGGAGAAGTGAATATATATGGCTAGAATAATGGGTAAACCCTACGGTAGACATTATAGAACCCATAACCATGTGTCAAATCACAATATAAAGAAAATTTCTCAGGATTAGATGCCTCATTTTTCTGTTCACACATATTTGACTGCTTATTCCTCAAATGAAGGAGATCCTGTGGGTTACTTTAGGATTCAGTGACTGTTGAGAATGTGGCTGTGGATTTTACCCCAGAAGAATGAGCATTGCTGGATGATTCTCAGAAGCAACTCTACAGAGATGTGATGGTGGAGACCTTCACAAACTTAGCTATAGTTGCTAAGAAAAGCTTCATTATTCCAAATAAATTCCTTATTTACCAAATATACCCAGTTGTTGTCCAGTCAATAGGAAAAGGGATAGGAGGAATACCTCGTTAAATATGACAATTCAGTTAATTTTCTCTCTGGGACAATTATATTGTAGGTTTCCCATGATCACAAATTTTTACATATTACAGTCTACACAACAAGTATTTCAATTACTACCAGTATTACCCCCTGGTGAACAGGTATCTGTGGAACTTTAAAACTCAGCAAATTAGCAGTAATGAAGATTTTTCCCACTTCCGGAATATAAACTGACAAATGTGAATCATAATGGAGTGTTATCTAATATAGTGCCAGAAGAAGAGTCTTGATGATTAAAAGATATTTAAAGCCTCTTCTTTCTCCCGCTAAGCTGGATTGATATCAAACTGCTGATGTTGCAGTCCGCGGCGCAATGTGTACCATCTATGTCACAGGGCCATACTGTGTTAACTAAACATTTCAGGGAAATAGTTATTTTGAAAATAATTCATGCCTGCAAATAATTCAGAGATCTTGATAATCAAAGTATTTAATCAGTGTCAGGAAAATGTTCACTAGGCTTTCTTTTTGTCTGTTATGGGTGCAATGTTGGTAAGACCTATTTCGTTCTCTCAGAGTAGTAAGAGAAATGCCGCGGGAGAGTGCAGAACAGTCATCCAGGCCCACTGTGTCCAGAAAGCATTGCACACATTCCACTGTTATGGAAGAAACTGCATTTGATACATTTGTTAGAAAAAGTCTCATTTAACTAAGAAGACAATTCTGCATGCCTGCCCTTGATTATGTGTTACTTGTAGGCATAATAAACCTATGTTCATGAAGGATTAAAGAAAACGAAAATCCATCAAATTATTAATGTTATATCGGTCTTGTGTCTACTTCCTTTTAAATTTGATTTTCGTATTACAAGTTATGGTACATGTGATACTGCTCCTTTTAATCTTAAGGTTGAATTTACTTGCCAATTGCTTTTGGAGCATTGCCAACACATTGAAAGAACCAACGTGACAAAGCATTTCTGGTTCCACAGTTACCTGTTGCCTTTGTTTAATGCTTTTCTTTGTTTTCATGCTGTGAATGTCACCTCATTTCTGCTTCTCAAATATACATGATTAGGAGAGGGATGATGGCGGACCAGGTGAGCCTCACACTCTGAGGGCTCTTTTGAAAAAGGTGGGTTTGTTTTCCAGGTAGCCGAGTGGAAAGAGTAGGTGAGTGAAAGATCCCCCTGGTAGAGAACTGTACCCCCAACCCATGCATTTGTTCTGAGCCAGGGCCTCGGTTAGTCAGCATTCCATTCTTGGGACATCTCAAGTCATCAGGGCTCCTCCACAGTGGCAGAGACCAGCTGTAGCCTCACTCCACCCCCAGAACTGGACTCCACACCTAGAATCGCTTGGCTGCTCTGCCAAGACACGCAGCTGTGGTGGGACCCCCTATAGCAGTTGCCTACTCATGGGACCCCACTAGGAGAGAAGTTTGCCTTTCCCACAGTTTCCCTCTCTCCATGTGGCAGTGATTTGCCCTTGAGCTGGGGTCCCTCCCTCCATTCACCCAAGGCCCTTAATTCACCTGCATTCTTCCAATGGCTGCCTGGACAACCTCCGCAGTGGATGATTCACCCCCATTGCTGCCTTAAACCTCTCCACCAGCACCCCATTTGCCCATCCATCAACTTAACTGTCTCTCCACTCCCTGCTTGGGAAGCACTTCCCGCAGGTATGAGCCCATGGCTGGAGGCAATCTCACTTCTGCTTACTGCATTGCCTTTCCAGGGGAGCTACTTCTGGCTGGCTCCCAGCACTGCAGAGCCTTGTGCCTCTGTCCTGGAGCGCTAAGCCTGCCTCACCTCAGTGCATTCCTCCCAGTACAGTGGGCTGCCACCATAGCCCAGACCCTGTGCCAGAGCCAGCCCTTTCTGCCATGGTGCACCATGGGGTATCCAGTACCAACCCCTGGGAGTGCTAAACCTGCCCACCAAGGCGTGTTCCTCTGAGCCCGGACCCTACACTGTTCATAGTGCTGGCCAAAGTTCCTGCCTATTAGGAAGGGTAGCTACATGACTTTGTGTTCCCAGCAGAGCCAACTTTGTCCACCCCTGTGCACTGTGGGGTTTGCAGTGCCAGCAGCTGGGAACTCTGAGCCTGCCTGCTGCGGCGCTCTCCTCCCAGTGTGGAAGGTGGGCACCATTGCCCTCTGTGTCCTGTTGGAGCCACTGCTGCCCTTTCAGGCTAGCCCCACATTGCTGTGGAGCCTGTGCTGTTCACAGTGCCTGCAGCTCAAAAGACCACTGTTCCCTCCTCCTAGGGAGACTAGGACACGGCTTTGGGATCCCCACAAGAGCCATCTCTCCAATCTCAGCATTGGGGTGCCCTGTGCGGTCGCCAGTGCCAGCTTTTAAGCCTGCCCCCCCCCCCCAGCCCTTGTAGCCAGCATAGGAGGCAGGTGTTCCAGCTGGAATCTCCCTCAGCACCCTGTGTGACCCCAGCCCTTTCATGCCTTCATAGGAGGAGGGTACTGCGGCCAGCATCTCTCTCAGAAGGGGCAGAGTAGGAATGAGGACCCAAAGCAGTAAGTCACATCTTCAATGGAAAGACACCTGCTGAAGACTGAATAGAGACTCTGGATTCTAATGTAGGCCTGCGCTTCCCACAGGCAACAGGGCCTCAGCATTTGGAGAATGACCGTGGAAACTGTTTTAAATGCCCTTTACCCAAGTGACGCTGGTACATCTGAAATGTCAGCATCCCCAAATTCAGTATCTCCATTTATGCTCTGGACACAGCACTCTAATTGCTGCTTACCCAAACTCACAGATTGAGCTTTATGGAAAATTGTTCATATTATTGACAATTAAGAAGTAGCAACTCAAAACAAGCGTTTTAAAGCTAATTTCCAACAGTGGTTCCCTTTTCATTTCTCTTTTTCATATCCTAGGTCTCAAAAATGGTCTAGAGTTAGAGTTGGTCTCCCTAACTCGTTTTCTGCTTGGTTATAACCACTGTATTATATCACAACTAACCAAATTTAAATCAAATTCACCTGGACTTCTCTGAGCCAGATGCTGTTGAGGGGAATAAGTAACTGCTTTGACAGAAAGAGCCATAGATTTTATCAATTTCCAGATACTTAAACACAGTCATATTTGTGTGTGTCATTTAGACATTGCAGGCTTGGTTCTTTTTTCACATATAGGCTGGAATGGCATCACTTGATACTGGTCTTTTCAACAAAGTGCCATCTTATGCCATCTGCTGCTGGGGGTTGTCTGACCACCTTAAATCCCAGACTATGTGTATCTGCCGATTAGTCTAGGTCACCTTCATCTCTAAATGTGATGATCATGATTGTCTCAGATAAGTTCATGACAGAGATCATGAAATCTGAAGTGTAAATCTAATGACAGTATCCCTCTGAATTGAATGTTTTTATTACGCATGCTAAAAGTACTCTTTTTTTCCTAATTACATTTAATTTATTTATTTTAGTCATTTTATTGGGGGCTAATACAACTCTTATAGCAACCCATACATCTATCCATTGTTTCAATCACATTGTACATATGTTGCCATCATCATT
The DNA here is from genome assembly GCF_050624435.1 of Tenrec ecaudatus. Taxonomy (NCBI): domain Eukaryota; kingdom Metazoa; phylum Chordata; class Mammalia; order Afrosoricida; family Tenrecidae; genus Tenrec; species Tenrec ecaudatus. Next base: position 196,134 of record NW_027459384.1, on the reverse strand, counting down.
CTCAAGACATTTGCTTTCTGCTTGAGCCCTTGGTATCAGCTCCTCATTTTGTTCCCCTCCCTCTCTGCTACCCCCTCCCTCATGAACCCTTAATAATTTGTAAATTATAATTATTTAGTCATATCTTACACTGTCTGATATCTCCCTATGTTAGGGTTGTTAGTCACCAGGGAGGAGGTTACATGTAGATCCTTGTAATCCTTTCCATCCCACCTTCCCTCCACCCTCCCAGTATCACCTCTCAACACTGGTCCTGAAGGGATTAACTGTCCTGGATTCCCTGTATTTGTAATTCCTATCTGTACCAGTGTATATCCTCTGGTCTAGCCAGATTTGTAAGGTAGAATTGGAATCATGATAGTGGGGGTAGGGGAGTAGGGGAAGGAAGCTTTTAGGAACTAGAGGAAAGTTGTATGTTTCATCGTTACTACACTGCACCCTGACTGGCTCATCTCCTCCCTGTGACCCTTCCATAAGGGGATGTTCAATTGCCTACAGATAGGTTTTGGGTTTCCACTCCGCTCTCCCCCTCATTCATAATAATATGATTTTTTTGTTCCGATGATGCCTGATAACTGATCCCTTCGACACCTAGTGATAACACAGGCTTGTGTGCTTCTTGTATGTGGGCTTTGTTGCTTTTGAGCTAGATGGCAGCTTGTTTAATTTCAAGCCTTTAAGAGCCTAGATTCTGTGTCTTGTGATAAATGGACACCATCATCTTTCTTCACCACTTTTGCTTATGCACCCATTTGTCTTCAGTGATCATACTGGGAAGGTAAGCACCCAGTGGTATGATTTTTTTGTTCTTTGATATGTGATACCTGATCCCTTTGGCACTTCATGATCATACAGGCTGAGGTGCTTCTTACATGTGGGCTTTGTTGCTTCTGATCTTGATGGCTGATTGTTTACCTCCAAGTCTTTAAGACCCTGGATGCTATATGTTTTTATAGCCGTGCTCCATCAGCTTTCTTCACCACATTTTTTTATTCACCTGCTTTGTCTTCAGTGATCATATCAAGAAGGTGAACATCACGGAATGCCAGTTTAACAGAACATAGTATTCTTGCAGTGAGGAAGTACTTGAGTGTAGGCCCCAATGTCCATCTGCTACCTTAATACTAAACCTATAAATATATGCACATAGATGTAATTTCCTATCCTCATATAAAAATATATTTACATATGCATGTGCCTTTATTTAGACCTCTAGAAGTGCCCTTTGCCTCCTAGCTCTTTCCTCTATTTTCTTTAACTTTCCTCCTGTCCCACTATCATGCTCAGCCTTCATTTGGGTTTCAGTAATTCCTCTCAGCCACATTACCCTTAATCATGCCTTACCAGGCTTCCGACACCCTCCTCACCACCAATTTGGATCACTTTGTTGTTCCCTTTGCCCTGGATTTGTTAACCCCAATACCTTTCCCCCCACCTCCACGTCTTCCATGTCCCCCCAGAACTGTCAGTCCCATTGTTTTCTCCACCAGATTGTTCATCCTGCCTATCTTATTTAGACACATATGTGGAGATAATAACATGCACAAAAACAAGACAAAGCAAAACAAAGTAACAAAAAAACAAACAACAACAATAAAATATCCAATGACAAAACAACAACAAAGGAAAGCCTATGGTTAATTCAAGGACTGTTTGTTGGCCTTTAGGAGTATTTTCTGGTCAAGTCTGATGGGGTGCCAAGCCCTGACCCCAAAGTCTGTTTTTGGTATTCCCTGGGCACTTTGTTGCTCTGTTCCCCTTGCTGTTCTGTTGCACAACCTTCTTGTTTTTTGCCTCCGTTTGTTGGGGGACCAGATTGGGTGAAATTCCCACACTGTGTCTCCAGTGTTGTCCCCTGTAGGGCTATGAGTCTGTGCGGGATGTTGTGTCTCATAATGGGGCCAGACATATGGTCTTCTCTGTGGATTGGCTGCTCTGAACGGGAATATTGTCCTCCAGTCCTGGTGGGCCAGGATGTGTTCCACTATCTCTCTTCCCCCCCCCTTAATTTGCTCCTATGTTCTCTACTCAGACATGTCCTTCTTGAGCTGCAGCTTCAGTGCTGTCCACTGAAATAAATTACTCTGGGGGCTACAAATATTCTTAATAAGCTGAAAAGTTCTCCCCGGACTATGGAAATCAACACCTTGAGCTTTACACTCAATGGCATGGATTTCTTTCCCATGCCCCAAGCCACAGGGTGATATTTGGTCAGTCATTTAATCCAGTTGCTCTCAGTACTTTCCAATTTGGAATTTGTAGAGTAATATGGGCCCAATGAAAGGGCAATCATATTTATTCCACTTTTCTACTATTGTAGAGAAATCATGAATAATTGTTTACAGCTTAAAATTATACCTGCTTGGTTATTTCATGACTGTGATTAAGACATTATGTGAAGAAGACAGTCTCATCCGTGTCCACATTCAATGTCTCCATGAGAATCTAATGGGTGAGTGAAGATGGTACTCTCATACATTCACCTCTCTTGCTACTCGAGGCTGTAGCATGAGAGCTAAGTGATAACTAAAGCCAAAAATCTTGTTCCAGCACACCTGGACCACTGCTTTTTCTCCTGAGTGTCCTCCCAATGTAGCTTCTGTGCGCCTTGAGAAAGCCAAGGAACAAAATGAAAGTTAGTTTAAATTATATACATTGTTTAAATGATATATATTTCATTTAAACTATACTACACGCACGAATTGCAGTGTTTAAATAGTTTCTCAAACTGACCTTTGTGTTCTCTGAAGTGCCAACTTGCAATAGAAGCTGATGAACTATTAAGAAATGTCACATACCAGAAGATTTCCGAAGAATTAGACTAAGTGTGTGTGCCTGTGTATATATACTCTCTATACCTTTATAATCTACTTAAAATGATAGAACTATTGACATAAGGGAAACGATTAGTTGTTGAACTATGTGACCTAAATTCACCATCTTGAGCTGTGAACATGGGAGTCATAAAAGCAGATAGTTTTATCTCCACAGGTCTATAAATTATGTAAAAAAAATTGGGGACCCTATTCCTCTAAAACAAAAGTAAACCAAACAAATTATCTTCATCTTTACTTCTATGGAAATTCTCAGGAGTACAAAACAGATTTGTTAGTTCTTGAAACTTATGGTGTATTCAGTAATCTTTGCCTATACCATCATTCAAATATACATTAAGTTTTCATTGGTCTTTTAAAATTCATTGTCAAGATTTCTTTTCCATATTAGGTGATAGAGAATGACATGGCTGGGGTAAGCCATACCGTAGTCCCAACAATGACATTAAAATATTTAATGATTTTTTTAAGAAATTTCTTTTACCTTGTATTTATTGCCTGCTTCTTATATTGATATTGATTGTGAATTTAGGTGAAATGAATTCTGTGACTGCAGTATTTTCTTGTTTTTTCATGACATTTTTTGGAACCACTTGAGTGGACTAAATATTTCTATATAATGAAATATAAACCACATTGAAGGCTCTAATCATTTGTATCCATCAGTGAGTGCTCAATATCTCTACATATTGGTGTCATCTGTGTGTCATAGTCATTGGACTGCTAACTGAAAAACTGTCCGTGTGAATTAATCAAGTTTTTCTGTTCTCTTCCCATAAATATTTACAGTCAAAAAATTTGTAGAGCATGGCTATGAGTCAGGAGAGACTCAATGACATTTTGTTATGGGCTCTATGAAAGACACTTCTAAGAAATATAAAGCAAAAGTCATGAAAAGGGTATATTTGTAGAAACCAACTGAGATAATGGCCTTATATACAAAATATGAACCAAGTTCTTAAAACTCAATAAATAAAAGTGACAGGAGACTACTTGTTTTTAGGTACTATTTTTAATGTTGAAGCTATTTGGTTGCTGTGATGATTACCTATCATTTATAATCTTTGTAATGTTCTTGATTCCCGTAATCTCTAACAGTATGGTGCACACTTGTTTTTTCTGTTAAGGCATAAGTGCTAGGTAGATAGACGATAGATTGACAGATTGACAGAGAGATTGCTTGTGTTAGGCCTGGTTGTCTAGAGAATTCAAACCAGTCACTCAAATATGTGTAAGAAATAGCTTTATATGAAGAAGTAATTACATATTGACAGAAACATCCCAGCCCAGTCCAACTCAAGTCCATGAGTACGATACTATTCCATAGTTCTTCTTTGGACTCATGCAGCCACATGCAATGATGCCGAATGCAGGAATATCACATGATGGTAGGTACAAACTCTTGTGGATCCAATGTCTCTACAGCATAAAGATGAAGACTCAGAGTTGGGGGTGGGAGTGGGTTCCAATGTTCCTCCTTATGAGAAAACCATGCCCACAAGGAGGTACCATCAATCTGTGACCTCAGTGACAGGCTAGATTTTACCACATTATATATTTTCAATTTGACCTGAAATTGTGTAACTACCATACTGATAGTGATAGATAAATGATAGATAGATAGATATGACAGATATTGATAGGGATAAATATTCTAACAGTTTTATTAGTATGTCATCCACATGTCATACAATTCAATAATTCAATCATGTCAAGAATAGTTGTGAAGTTATCACCGTTTTCAATTTTAGAACATTTTCTTCTTCCTTGTAGTCATTATTATTCATGAATTAAGTTTTGTAATTGTAGCAAAAATATACACAACAAAACATTCTCCAATTACACAACTTCTACATGTATAATTCAGTGCCATTAATTAAAATGTTTCATGTTGTACAATGATTATTCGTATCCTTTTCCAAATTCATCCACAACCATCAAACTCAATGATCCCTAAGCAACAGTGCTTTCTCCTTCAACCACGGTAATCATTGGTCAACTTTGGCTTCTATTTGTTTGTTTTAGTAGCAATATTCTTCATACAGTATTCAAATATCACACGCTTCTATGTAGAGATAAATTGCTTTTAAAATGAGTTGCATAGACATCATCACAATCATTACAAGTGCTTCTTCCCCCTCCTGTACTTACTGTATGCTCCCCCAATTCCCTCACTGTCCCCGCCTCCCCTTCACACATCCCCCCTAAATCATTGCATTACCTATTGTTTCTATGCATCTACTCCTGTGCTTCACAGTCTGGGAAACCCAACAGAAACCAAAACAAACCGGCAAGAAGAAGAAAATAAGAATATAAAGATAAAAATAAAGATTAATAAAGAAAATACCACCAACAATATCTTAAAAGCCCCTCCCCCCAAAAAAAATCTTAAAAGCCAGAGAAGAAATTACTGTAGTGGATAAAGTGAGGAATACTTGAAGCTACAGCAAATTCATGTTGAGTCAAGAGAGAGGTTAACTGAAAAAGTATCATATTATACTATGGTGTGATTGAACATAATCAGGATTACAATGATCTCTGGCTGATAGTAAAGCTGTTATAGACCCTTTCCTGTGTTTAAAGAGGATATGCCAGAGATTTACTCTCACTAGATGGTTTCCAGATGGATTTGGGGTCCCCACTGTCCTACATACTTTCCTATAAATTTTTTTGTTTTGTTTTTCACAATTAAACTTTGCTATTTTTCCCTCACCATATTTGGATTTTGTTATCTTTGCATCACACATGTGCTTCATCCATGTGGACTTAGTTGACACCTCACTTAGATTAGTGACTGTTTGAATACAAACCGTTAAGACCCCAGACACTATTCCAATTGTTAGCGGGGCGCCATGTGCTTTCTTCACCACACTGCTGTAGCTCCCTTACCTTCAGTGATTGTTTCATTAAAGTCAGTATTGAGCAGGCCCTGTTATCAGAACTAACTGTTCTTGGATTGGGAATAGAGTTAAGTGGGAGCCTATAATCCATCTGCTCTGGTTTACTTTGGTGGTCATATTATGACAATAAGACCACCACCACCACCACCACCACCAACAACAACAACAACAACAACAGCAGCAGCAACAACAAAAAGGCGTAAAACAAAGCCCCCTCAGATGTGATTGCATTGATAGCATCAATAATTTATCCAATGACATAGAATTTAAGATACTGTTAATATGAGGGGTTTATGCAAGTATATAACTTTGAGGTGCAATCCACGAGTTGTTGCTTTGTACAGAAAGATTTCTTAATTGAATGACCTCTGCTTACACTGAGCATGGTTCTTGTTGTTAGGGAAAATTTACTTTTATCAGTTGTTACAAGTGCAGGTACTTGCCTATCAGATTAAAACTGTTCATATTATTGCAAGGAACGCATTGAGGTATTAAATATTTGGTGGTTCTCAGTGTCACTGCATTGGACACCCACTAAGCCAGGGATGTCCAATGACCAACATTTCCACAGTTTTTCCCTCCCCTGCCTTAAAAACAGTTCAATCCTTAATCAAGGGTACAGGTAGATTTGGTGTATTGCTCAGTGCATTCAGTAGGGCTTCTACTCTGTGTCCTCCTGATGTGGCCCTTGGCCTGTAAGGCCAACATCTACAGTCATCATAGTGTTTACTCCATAGCATAGTTCATCCAGGGTTGGGTAGAAACATATTATTAGTGTCAACCCTGGAACATAAAATCAGTTTATTGACCACTTAGGTTCCCAACAATTATTGTTTAGCATCCCTCACGAAGTGAGGTTGCTCCTCCTCATTTACCAACCAAACCCAGCAACAAAAATATCAACACCTCCTTTCAAATGTAGTTGCCCCCGTCCCCTGGTCTTACTTTGATGTTCCAGTAAGGTTCTCCCTTCATTCCTGTGGGGGGGCTGCTCATTTGTCAGAGCCTTCTCTCACTGTTGTACAGCATCAAATGGAAAGTCTTTCCCCTTTTCCCCTTTCTTGACAGAGTGACCCAGCCAATGTGAGGTCTCCTTGTTTGAGGTGATTCTTACAAAGTGCACACAAGGGAGATGATGCATGGTTCATGGTTTTTGTTGTTGTTTTTAGGAATGCATTGTTTTCCATTATGTGTACACACCATAGTTTCTTAATTCATGCTTCCACTATGGGACATTTGTCTGCTTCCAGTTTTTGCTATTGTGAATTGTGCTGCTTTGAATATGGGAAAGCATACAATTACACATATTGTGTCTCATTTCGTTGGGGTATAAACTTAATAGTAGTATTGATGGGGCATATGGAATTTCTGTTCCCAGTTGTGTATGTACTGCCATATCATCTTCCATGGTGCTTTATTTACTAGTCCACTATACTGAATACTAGTTCCAACGTCTACACATCTTCTCCAGCATTTGTTGTTTCCTGTGGGTTTTGTTTTGTTGTTGTTTAATTGGGCTAGTATTATGGGTATAAAGTGCTATCTTGTTGAGGTTTTAATTTGCATCTTCCTGATGACTAGTCATCACAACCATTTTTTATGTTTGTTAGCATCTGTACTTCATTTTGGAGAAATGTTTGCTTATGTCTTTTCCCCTCTTCTTAATTAGTTAGTTTGTCATTTTCTTATTGAGTTGTTGTAGAGTTCTGTACATTTTGAAGATTAGATCTTTGTGTGATCTCTTGTTGGTAACCCCCTACCCCCATGCCAGTTTGTGGGCTCTCATTTTAATCTGCTGATAAAATATTTCACTTTGCATAAGTGATGTAATTCTAGATGTTCTAGTCATCTATCTTGTCTTCCTCTGTGTGTTCCTCTTTCATTGTACTTAGTGGTCTCTGCATGAGCTGCAATAGAATACTTATATTTGTTACAGCTTTCTCATCGATGATGTGGATAGCTTTGGGTTTTACATGCATTTATGGGTGAATTTAGTCCATTGACATTCAGTGAGATTCTTGACAGGTATATATTTGTTACCGACATTTTTCTTTACATTTGTTAAAGTTTTGTGTGAGTCTTTAATGTGTATTTTCATAGTTTCATTGTTTTTCCTATATTAATTTATTGCTTTCAGTGTCGCTCTGGGTATGTTTATTTTTGTTAGGAATTGTCTTTATGTTGGTTTCAAATAAATGTGATGGTGTTATTGATGGCCATAGTATTTCACTGGATTTTGGGTTTGTTTTTTTTTTTTAACAGAGTGGTGGTCTTGTTCTTGTGAATTCTTTTAAATTCTTTTAAAAAATCATTTTATTAGGGATTCATACAACTCTTATCACAATCTATATGTGAATTTTTGAATTTCTTCTTCTCTTACAATGCTTTTATTTCTCCATCATCTTTGAGTGATATTTTTGCTGGGTAAAATATTGTAAGTTCACAGTTTTTTCTTCCAGTGTTCTGTGTAATTCACTCTATTTTCTTCTTGCCTGCATAGTTTCCATTGAGAAATCTGAAGTTATGCTATTTTGACCCATTGTATATAATTGTTCTTTTTTGTTGTTGTTGCTATCTTCACTTACATTTTCTTCCCTTACCAATTGATATTAGACATAGTGAATACGTTGTGCAGGTAGTTTTCCATTTGGGGTTTCTCCTGATTGTAATTCTTTTGGCTTCCTGAATAATTATCATTTCATCCTTAGACATTGAGGAAATTTTTCTTAAGAGAATTCTAATACTATTCCTTGTTTGTATGTATTTTTTTCCTTCCTGTTCTGGATTCCCATTAGATATGTTGTTCCTCTTGATTGCATCCTACATTGTTCTTAAAGTTTTTCTATTTCTCTTTTGCATTTTATTTTACTTGGAGTCGACAGATTTATCTTCAAGCCCACTAACTCAGGTTTCTCTCTCTTCTCTTCTGCTTCCTTTTTAGAGTGTTTTGTAATGCTGCTATTGTATTGTTTAATTTTTTATTCTGTGGCATATAGTGAACTTACCAGCTTTTTTCTATTGTTTTACTTTTCCTCTCAGTCTCTCCCTTCATCTGTTGTATGAGTGGTATCATTATTCTTTTAATATATTTCTCTGGTAATTCCATAGCCTGTTCAGTTTCAGACATTGCATTTAGTTCTGTTTGGAATTTGGTTGTTCGTTTCTCTTTCTTGTGTGTGTGTGTGTGTGTGTGTGTGTTTAACTCTGTTAGATAGTACAGTAGAGGGGGCAGTGGACAGTATGAACTGTATGAGGGAGAGTGTTAGATTAGGTTTTATTTGGGTAGATTAAAAAGTAGAAGACGAAGTGTTGGAGGAGGGAGAAACAAAGAAAAAGTAAGCAAAAAAAGTGAGAGATCCTGTAGTGTTATTTTGTAGGTTAAATGAAAGGAAATTAGGTTTCCCAAATGTACTTGTTGCTATGACCAGAAAATGGGTAATGCTAATAGATCAGGGGAAAAGATAATAAATTTTAAGAATAGTGTTAGATTTTATTTTCATTAGAATGAGATAGAAAGAAAATGTTGGAAGAGAATAAAAGAAGGGGACAAATAAAAGATAGGTTAAAAGGGATAAGAAATCAACCTTTAAATATTAAAGAAGGAAAGGGTAAACGTAAAGTTTTAAAAAATAATAGAAAAAATGATACTAGAGTAAGAATCGTGAGAGCTCTTTATATATGTTTGTTTTGGCTCTAAGTTTTGCCCAGGAGCATTGTCTCTGATGTGGGTGCTAACTTCTGGATTGATGATGGGTTCAAAAACTGGAAAACAAATTTAAGTGAATGCAAAAAAAGTAAATTAACATTACCCCCCACCCCCCAGTTCTTACGTATACCAGCACATAATGAAGTCCTGATTAAGGATGAATTATAAGAAAAGTGCACAATTTGTTTTAGATATGGAGGGATTATAGGAATGATAGAACACAGAGCAACAACAATGCCAGCAAAAGAACATCTGCTGTCTAAACCTTGTCCTTGGGGAAGCTAAGGGTGTGTGGATCAGGAGTTTTTGAGCAGTTGGGGACAGTGTCTGGTAGTGTGATGATTTTATAACATGTAAGAGTAGGGTTGATATTAAGACTAGTGGAATGGTTTTGGTACCTGGTATGGCTGAGACTCCTGAATTTTTATGATTTAGGTTAAATATCTAAAGATGACAGACCTCTAGTAAACAAGGTCAGAGGAGTTGGGGTTCTCTCTTTTCTGGATGATGGACGTGACTAAATAGGACTGGAAGAACGGGTCTGTGGGGGTACCTCCCCCCCAAAAAAAAAACCCAAAACACAACCAAAAGAAACGGGAAAAGCTCCACTGGGAAAAGTTTTTGTAATATGCACTTTTTTCCCATTAGGCAAGCATTGAGTTAGTTCACCCAGTGATGTCTCCTGGGAAGATTCCTTCTGATCACAGTGAGTTTTGTCGTGAAAGCAATTTTGCTTGAACCTCGAATTTGTGATGGCCAATTTAAGAGTACAGTGTGTAGCTTTGAAATTATGTTTCCTGATCAGGATATATGAACCAGTGGAAGACACCAAAGAATGCTCATCAAGTGAAATCAAATTTGTTGTTGTTGTTTACTGTGAGGCGGATAGTGCATTTGGAGTTCATTCCAACAGGTCAGACTTTAATTACCTTTTCTATTTAGAGGTTTTGAAAAGATTGCATAACATGTGATCCCAAGGGGAAAAAATCCTAGTTGGTAGTTGAGGAGGGCAGCGATTTGATGACATAGAAGAGGGGAAGAAAAAAATGAGGGAGGTGTATCAGAAATCCCAACGGACAAATTTGAAAAGTATTTCCAAAAATGGAATCACAGATTTGACAAATATATTAAGTGTAATGGCAAGTAGTTTGAAGGTGATAAGGTTGTTTTGTAAAATTTTTTTAAATTAAATACATAGCTTAAAAAAATCCATTTGGGGGCCTTTTAAACCCTCCACCTGCTTAGCTGGTCTAGTAGGGAGGAATGAAGCAATAGCCTACTGTTTTCATCCAGGTAGACTAAAGAAACAAATTTATAGACACTCATATGTGTATAAGAGAGAGGTTTAACCCAGTTCAGAATAAGTACATAAGTCCAACATTAGCCCATATGTCAGATACCAGTCTATAACGTCCTCTTCAGACTCGGGAAACACATGTAATGATGCCGAATGCAAGAAGATCACAGGCCAGTGGGTGTGAAATCTTGCGGGTTCAATGACATTGTGAGAATCTCTGAACTGGCACGAGTGTCCACACGGCTTCTGCAGCATAGGGCACTAGCATAGTTCCATGTATCTTGTCAGTTGCTGTTTCCCAGGGAGTGAAGAGAGAGAGAATGTCTCCCATCTTCAAAGATGAAATCCAGGAGTTCCCAGAATCCTCAGGAGAAGGCCTTGCCCACACAGAGGCCTCATTGGCTATGAAATGTTAGGCAGACTAGAATCCACCCTTCCCTCTTAATACTCTCAAGTACAAAATTGACACCAGGTTATATAACTACCACACCGAATCAAAGGGCAGGTTGTTTATCTGAGTGGCTTGGGGTGCTGACCAGGGATGGAGTTATGGGACAACTGATGAATAGCTTGGTATGTGAACAAGGAGAAGTTTCTTGGCCCTAAACCTTTTAGTCTTTGTCATATGCCCAAATTCCCTGCCCATACTTTTAAAACCCACTGTTGCAATTTCTGTTTGTATTGTGAGGACAATACCTTGTTAATCAACCAGATGTGTATTAACTGCTATAGAAATATTTTTTTTAATCCATGCTTTTTTGGTCGGCATCTTAAGATGGGGAGGGAGGGGCAGAGCTGTATCTCCTGGAAAGAGGAATAGTTGTAACTTCCCCAGCTTCTGAGAGTTAGTCTATTCACTATCTATGACTATTGCAGGCTGCCCTGTAGAGTTATTGCCACACTTCTTGGGTATTGTGTTAGTCCGGGTTGACTAGAGAAACAAATCCAGAGGCATTCCTATGCATGTAAGAGAGAATTTTATATCAAAGAGCAATTGTACATTAAGAAAACATTCCCGCCCAGTTCAGAACATGTCCATAAGTCTGATATTAACCCATATTTTAGTACTAGTCCATAAATTCCTCTTTAGACTTATGAATCCATGCAATGTTACTGAATGCAGGAAGATCCCAGGCCAGTGGGTGGAAATTCTTGTGGATCCAGTGGTGGTGGAAGCATCTCAGCACTGGCATGGGTCTCCACGTGGCTTCTCCAGCTTCAGCGCTCTTGCTCCATCAGCATGGTTCCATATGTCTTGCTTGCAGGAAGACAAAGCAGAGAGTGTGTCTGGCCTCTAGTGAGCTGTTTATCTCCATAGCCCCTCCAAATGAGGACATCAAACTGAGACATATTCGACAAGCTAAATTCCACCTCTTTCCTCTTATTACACTACAGGTGACACCAGATTATGTAACTACACTGTTAGGTTGTGCTATCTTGGTTATTGGGGATTTAGGGCTTCTAGGGCATCCGGCTAGACCTCCATTGACTTGTGTTGAAAGCCAAGTCTACTTGTGCTTATGTTGGCCTCAAGCTAGTTCCATAGAGCTATGTTTCTGAAGCTCAGAAGTTCCACCATCCTAGCTAGCTCCTGGACTAGGAAAATTAAGTCTAGCAATTTGGGAATCTTCACACAGTTGGTTATTGTTGAGGGCCGGTGACAAAGGGGAGTCTATCAGCAAATGTTGCTGATATTTTATTAAATTTGTGTTATGTAACTTTCTGCTGAAAATCCTGCATTCTGGAAGTGTAGCATATCCCTCTCCTGGTTCTTTTCCGCTGGTCTTTGTGGAGTACTTCCCATGTGTACTGCTTGGTCACCATCTTGTTCTTCCTCCAAGATATAGGTATTGCATACATATATATGCATATATACAAATGTAGTTAAATACATTTCTCCACTGTCTTAGATGTTTTCACTAAACAAAAAAAATAATCAAAATGTAAAGCTATTGTTATGAACCTTCCCCCAAATATTCTATGCTCCTTGATTTACAGAACGTCAGACTGAAAATTCCACAATACTCAAGGGATGTTCTCTGACTTATGGGAAAATACAGAAATATGCAGGGGAAGATCAGCTCTTTAATGTGGATGGTGTAAGGCAGCATTTCTCAAGCTGTGGGTCGGGATCCCTTTGGGGTTGGGTGACCTTTCATAGGGGTCAGCCGATTCATAAGAGCAGCAAAGTTATAGTTATGAAGTAAAAACGAAAATAATTTTATGGTTGGGGGATCACTACAATGTGAGGAACTATATTAAAGGGTCATGGCATTAAGAAAGTTGAGAACCACTGTTAAGGTTTCTAAACAAAATCCTCAATGGACAACCATTCTTACTCTTGAAGAATGAGCTGGTGTATTGTCATGATAGAGAGAAAAACAGATCCTTTGTGCAACATTCTAGGACATTTTCTCACTAATACCATGTTACATTTTCTTGAAGCTTATTCATAATAATACTTTTTGATTTTCTCTGTCCTATGAGAATTTCATTCCAGACTAGCCATTTAGAATCCACAAAATCACTTTCATACATTCTGAATTGACCGTTATTCTTTGAATATCAACCTAGATGATTCCTACAGATCTAACTGTTTTCATTGGATCTCTCTCTCTCTGGATCATTTTGATACATTCAAGAATTATCAATACTTAAGTTTCATTCCACAAAACTGGCTTCATTAACTTCAATTTCCTACAAAGCAGCTCTTCAGGAGCAATTTTTTAGCTCATCAATCCCTGTGCATTGCTTTTTGGCACCAATCAAGAAACCAAAATTGTGACTAAATAATTGAAAATGCTGAACCATGTGAAATTCCAACTTCCTTAGTTATCTCCTCAATGGCAACTCGACAGACTTCTTCCACCAGTACTTCATGTCATCCAGATTCTTCATTTGTACCAGTTGACTTTTCCCCCTCTTTGACTCACCTGTGAAGTTTTCAGTATATTCTTTATGATGCTTGATCCAATTAAAAAATGTCTAGTGTGCAGAAGAGAGAATTTCTGTTGGCCTACATTCTTTCTTTCTCTTTCTTTCTTTGTTTCCTGACTCACACAAACAGATGTATTTTAAGTCAACCCAATGAAACCAAGTTAAGTGTGTTACTGAGAAAATATGGCCAACAGACAGCCAGTGATAGCAGAAACATGTTTAAGCATGTTTTATTTGGAATAAACACATGAATGTGGAATTTATTTTACTAACACTTGTATAAACTATACCTCTTCTTGGCTACACTAAAATATGTATGAATGTGTGGACAAATACAACTGTGCATTTATTAATACCATCTATGTATTTATAAAATGTTAAGGGTTCTAGTTTGATTTGGTCAAGGTAGTGTGTCATAAGTATCATTTTCATAAATTGTCATTTATTCTCTTCAGTTGGAAAGCCAAACATTAGAGGCTATTTTCCAGCATATGGTGGGAGGTCAGATGCTCAGAGATATTCCCCCTGAAGGCAGTCTGCTCCATTGTTTGTGGGGTTCACACCCCACTGATAATGGTTTCAATAGTGAGCAAGAGAACAGGTCAAACTGGCTCAGTGATAACCAAAATTAAGCTGGTTCTCTGAATCTAAGATCCACCCATCTTGTCACATGTGTACTCCCAATAACTCCCTGTCGTATTTTGTGGCTACCCCTAGATCGTCCCCCCGATTCATTACTGTAGTCCAATTAGTGCAATCCCTTCCTGTGACATATGTCTTTACCTGCAATTAGGAGGCTTGCATGTCCCCAAAGATATATAAGACTTGATTAGCAATAAAAAAGCTCTCTCTGCTCCCCCTTCCCCTCCCCTGGTCCTCACTCCCCTGTTCCCCTTCCCCTTTTAATCCTTCCCCTCCCTTCTCTCCTTAACTCTGGTCTCTCTCTCTCCCTGTGGAAGACCAAGTGAGGCTGAGGTGCACATGCTATCATCGGGGGGGGGGGGGGGAGCGGGCAGATGAAACAGTGAATCATCTGCCTTTCACAGATGAAGCATCCTCCGTTGTTTGACCATTGGTTGCAGTTTTAATAAAACCAACCTGTTCCAGTCTCTGTCCTGGACACTGTTGGATCCAACTAATATAATAGTCACTGAAGGTGAATCTAGAAGTTGCACAGGAGCGTCTCAGAGATTCCCCAGGCTTTCTCAGGTCATCTCCAGATTTCACCAGCTGCACTTTACACTGGACACCTGCAATCACAAAGACAGTGTGATAAGGTCACTGCCCTGCCTACCCCATCCAATATTCTACACACAACCACACAGCATTTTCCTCAATTATTACCACGTAGAATGGCCAAAACATAAACACAACTTTGTCCAAAATTCATGATGTGTCCTCTGAGTTAGCTGAAAATGGAAATAGCTGAGGCCCAATGTACTGGGGCTTCATGCCCAGAGCTCCCAGGAAAGGAGCAGGACAGGTTTCACTGGCACACAGAGAGAGCTGTATTAGCATGTGGCCCTCCACTTAGTAGCAGAGGAGTGGACTACCTGTTTTGGGGTTCTCCTTATGACCCAAGAAACAGACACACCCTCACAGGAAAATGGAGGTTTTTATAAAGGCTGCTTATACACGTGATACAGAAGCACTGCTGCTGCTATAGTTAAAAGCTATCAATGTTTGATATCAATGTTTTAAATTTTTAAACACTATTATACATAAAAGAGAACCTCTGTGGCATGAGAGTTCAGAATGTATCCTTCATCCTCAGTGTGGACGCACAGATGGTTACTCCTCATGTGAACATGATGATAGATAGCTCTGGTGTCTGTTTCTTGTTGGTGAACATTATTATCCTTATCATTGTCTTCCAAGATATGTCCTCCTTTATTTGACATTGATGAATTTTTTTACAGATTTGTTCATTAAGAATGCCATCTTTAAAATGATTAGGGCAAAGACTGTACAGATGTGCTTTATACAATTGATGTATATATGTATGGACTGTGATAAGAGTTGTATGAGCCCCTAATAAAATGTTAAAAAAAGAATGTCATCTTTAACTTTTTAGCACCCAGTCACCCATTCACTACAAAGTGACATCTCCTCTCTTATTTCTGCCATAGGGGAGTCACTTGTCCTGTGCGTTGTACACACACCTTTCTGGTACAGCCCTGCCCTATTCCTTACAGTAGTCTGTGTCTGGATACCACTGACTTCCGCTATCCCATACAGTAAAAGTGTCTTGTCTTCAGTGGTCACAGACTTTAACTATAGAGAGAAGGAGTTTGTGGGCTCACTTCTGGAGATCGAAGGTCAATTCTTCAGGAATGAAGTGAAGTTTCTTCCGACAACCAAGGTCTATTGTTAACAGTCAGTCTGACTCCTTCAAAAGGTATTGGCTGATCCAGCTCCAGTAATACTAAGTGATCGTGGTGTGTGTGGAGGAGTCGGTACAGGTAAGGGAGAGGATCTGGGAGGTTTCGCCACTCCTCAGAGGGCTTCCTGCAGCTGGAATGGAGCAGAACAACTAGGGACAGGGAAATAGTAAACAGGCAGTGAGGACAAAGAGTAGACACCCATTCGTAACAGGCTATTTTGAGAAACCCACGGGAGGCTCTAACACCAATAGACAAATGCACACAGAAAAACCCAGCCTGCTGTGTAGCATACAGATTCTAACTGTTAGATGGCTTGTCACCGTGATTGCAGCAATGAGATCGAGTATAGCAAGGACTGTGAGGATGACACAGGAATAGGCAGTGTGTTGTTCTATTGTACATGGCAACATGATGATTTAAGACCAAACCAATGAAACCTGGCAATAGTAACAATAGCATTTGTATTGAGGAAATGTGAGTCCTAATCAATAAGACTGTCATGAAAGGTTACTGGTAGGTATTTTGAAAAAAAAAAGAAGATTCAGAAATGAAGTCCTGGAGGAGCAATTGAATTGAATCACTGCTCTAGGTCAACCCTTGTTATGTGAGTGGTTACCATGACTTTCCATGAGCAATCAACAATTGTTCACTGCACCTGAGGCTAGATGGTTTCCTTTTTCATCTAATAGACTAAAAACTCCCTACAGACTTGGCCCTTCTTCATGGAAGGTGAGTATTAGGTTCACCCTGAATAATATTCACTAGTGGTGTTTGAAGAATTATCACATGTACTTCAACTTCAATAGAATGCTGAATTAGTTATTTTATCTAATCTTTTGGGGGAGTTCAGGTGGACCTAGTCTTTAAAGTGAGGTTCTGGCTCTTCAATACTCTGAAGAATATTGAATATTCACCACATTTAATATATCTTTTGATCTCTTGACTGCTGCTTCCATGAGCTCTGATTGTGGATACAAGGAAGACAAAATCCATGACGAACATTTCTCCAGACGGAGTGGATGAGTGAAGAGACTTGGTGGTGGTGAAGTCAGTGGAGGTGGCAGGATTTTCTTTGGCAGGCTCCGATGGTGTTCCTCGCTCACTACAGGGGAATCTGCAAAGGAAGATAACGTAAAGGTGGCCTCCAAGTCCAGTCTCTGGTCACTGTAGCCAAGAGAATTGAAACCAGGGCGGTAGTTCTTACCCCAAAGGGGCAGTTCTGTGCAGAAGAGACAGGGCAATGCCAGAGCAAAGAGCAGGCG
This sequence comes from Tenrec ecaudatus, assembly GCF_050624435.1. Taxonomy (NCBI): domain Eukaryota; kingdom Metazoa; phylum Chordata; class Mammalia; order Afrosoricida; family Tenrecidae; genus Tenrec; species Tenrec ecaudatus. The sequence goes on along the minus strand of NW_027459384.1, from coordinate 178,814 downwards.
GCTTTCCTGTTGCATCTTTTTTGTAGTTTCCTGGACTCTGCTCTACGATGTAACTCAATTCTGAAGTGAAGATGGAGGTGGCAGTGCAGGAAAGTCCAAGACATCCTGGAATCTGAAGTGCTACTCAGATCATCCAAACAAGAGATAGTAAAGGAGGGAGATGGCTCTGTAAAACTGAGCCCCTGAGTTCCAAAAGATGGTGTTGTAGACTGTACAGTTCTTTCTTCAATGCCTTACTCATTGATGGAACCGAGAAGGGGTTCTTCTGAGTTTCAGTTAGTATCCACGGAGAGTAAAAAGCCAACCACAGGCCAAGTGTATGAGAGTGACTCCACCAACCACTGCATGATCTTCCTTCACCTGGCTGGCCCGGATATTGGCAGTCCAGTAACAAACACATTGGCCAAGTTAACAAGGTTAAAGTCATTGGAATCAAAAACACATGGAAAGAACCAAGAGGCTGCTGCATGGGAGCAGTGCAACCTGCTGTGGCGCAGTAGGACCAGTTACAGCTGCCTAACTGGTGGCTCATCGGATGACTCATCGGATGACAATGAAGAGGATTCAGGGGGTAGTAGGCAATCACTACAATTATAACATAAGTAACTGATGTGCCCCTTGTGTTTATAAATACTGTAAGGTGACTTTAGTTACTCCAAGTTCTCCTCGTTGCAATAATTTGTAACTCTTTGGACCATGCGTCCTTGAGGCAGATGTCTTTCAGAAAGAGAGCACTTTCATGGGTTCTGGGTTTTTGAAGGGAGCAGTGAGAGTGAAGAAGTCATGCTACCTCACTAACGTGGTGGTAAGAGGTCATGGGAATGAACCAGCTGAGCCAGAGAGGTAGACACAGTTGTGTGTTGAGGCAACACATCTGGCCAGCAAGTACCTTCTGTCATAGCTGCTCTCCCTTTACAAGGTGTGTACCCACAGTACAACACCTGAACCCAAGTTGGCCTAATGCAGCATCTGTGTATTTTTGTTTTCTACCTTCTAAAAGTTGAAAAATAAAAGTGCAACATAATAAATCTGATGGAAAGTTTATCAGTGGCACTATGTGTTTTTCTGCATTGACATGGAATAACGACAGTGGGAGCTTCATTGGATTCCAGAAAATGCAGCATTGATGGGTGGCATCAGATCCACTGTAGTCTGATATTTCTAGTGGAAAATGTAGAGTTAGAGCCATATGCGCATGCACAACGGGAGAGAAGTCATATTGTCCTGCAAGCCCTCACCCATTACTGTGACCATCTGTGTTCTTTTTTCATTTTACAACGTTGCAATGGAATGGCACTTTGTCTCCCTTTCCAAATGCCTTGGTAGCTCTTGAGTATCACAAAAGCACGTGGACTATAGTTTTCCTGTTTCATTCGGTGAAAATATGCTCACCGAGTGCCTGACCTGCTGAAGGCACTTTGTAGAGCGGCGATGTGGGACCCCTGATCTGGATGAGACACTCACTGCATGTACATGCTTCAGATCCTCCTGACCCGCCTGCCTGGCCTTTTGTTCCAAAAAAAGCCAGTTCATTCCATACCCTTCTTTCTGCTGCCTCTTTGTTTCACTCCACTGGCATGTGTCTCACTCATCGTGTGTTTTTTTTCATCTTTGTTGGCATCTGACCTCAGCGTTCTTCGTCAACTTTTTAATTTCTCCTCCACTTTGCTTTTGCAGACCAGGCTTTTTAAAGACCACGGACCTCCAGATTTTAGCACCTCATATATCAGTGTTTCACATGGACGTGGTTCTAGAAGAAAACCAAAGATCCAAACCCAGAGCAACTTTAGGACCTTCTGCAAATTCACTACTAGTGTACCTTTGGGCCTTCACATTTCACATTGGAGATTTATTAATTTTTATTCTTACACATTTTTGTTGGTTGATTTACTTGAGTTAAAATGCTAGACCAAGTAGAAATGTACAATTTCTAGCCTGTGTTTACCTGGGATATCGTTGGTAGGAGAATCAGGGTGGATGCCATTACTTTCTGTACTGGAGAAAAAATAAGCAATCACTGAATGAATCACACAAGCAATCAAGCAAACACACAACTTCTGCCTCAAAGTGTAAATCTACCGCCATTGGGTCAATTCAGACTCATAGCAAACCCGTAGAACTGAATATAACTGTTCTTTAGGTTTCCAGAGCTTTCCATATTTATCGGCACACAATACTTAAACTTACTCCCAAGGAGTAGCTGCTGGGTTTGAACCGCTAACCTTTTGTTTAGCAACTAATGCTTAGTCCACTCACCACCAAGTCTTCTTTATATATACATCTGCTCTGAGAACCTATGTTACATATTGTGTGATGTCACTTGAGGATCAACTGCCTCATATGCCTGTGAAAGCTAGACAATGAGTAGGAAGTTTGCAGGAAAATCGATGACCTGAAAATGATGGCTTGGGGGTAGGATATTGAAAGTACCAATGACTGCAAGTAAGGAAAGCTTACTTCATGCACTCTGCACCCCTGATATACTCCTTCAGTCTTACTTTTGTCTCCCAAATGCAAAGGACTTTTAAAAGAATGTGATTTGAGTACCTCAGAAAGTGTTCGAAAAAGGAAAACACTGACTTGAGACTTACATAGACATAAATGGACACTGTCAGGAAATATTAGGTTTATAATTTGTTCTTGTTTTGTTTTTCAAACTTGAGTAATTTATTTGGGTTGAAAATTAAGACTTTATGCAGCTTAGAGTGCTGTATAGTGGACTGATAATATTCAGTGTGATAAAGAGCATTTACAATGGGCAATCCATGAGGAAAGGAAGTTTTTTACTCCTTACTTATTGTTTCATCCTGGATGACTAGGGTGCCTAGAATATTACCTGGCTCCTAATAGATTTTCAATAAATAACATTTACTTTTCAGTGGAAAAGGCAGTCTATCAATATTTTTACATCTAACCCACTGCCCTAATGTATACTCCAACTCATAGCAACCCTGTATAGGATTTTGACAGTCTATCGATCTTTATAGTAGATGGATTTCTCTGTAGATAGCCTCTCTATTTAAAATCTAAAAAAGGTGGACATTCTAGAGTACTTAGCACAGTTTATGAATTTGTTGTTGATAGGTGCCATCAAGTTGGTTCCTACTCAAAGCATCCCTAAGCACAAAAGAACAGAACACTGCCCAGTCCTGCACTGTCCTCACAACTGTTCTTACATTTGATCTCATTGTTGCAGCCATTGTTAATCCATCTCCTGGAGGGCCTTCCTCCTTGTCACTGCCCTCGTGATAGCCTTCTCCAGGGACTGGCCTCTCTGGGCAACATGTCCAAAGTATGTGAATAAAGTATCACCATCCTTGTGTTATATTAGAATGTGTGTATATATGTTTTTATATATATATATATATATATATATATATATATATATATATATATATATATATATATATATATATATACTTTGTATGCGGTCTTTCACTTTTGGGTGAGTTTATTTTCTTTTTTTGAGGATCTTCTTAATAATTATTTGCTTTCAAACAACAATATTTGGATAGACAATATTTTCTAGGGCCTTCTAAGCCAAAATGATTGCATAAAACTACATTTGTGAGAGTGTGGCCAGGTGGCTCGGACCGAGCAGGGCTTTCCTTCCCAGTGGATTGCAGAGCGTACACTGCCAGTCTCTTGTCTTCTGTTCACCATGGCTTCTTCTGATATCCAGGTGAAAAAACTGGAGAAGTGGGCCTCTGGCCAGGCCTTTGAGCTGATACTCAGCCCCCGTTCAAAAGAGGCCGTCCCAGAATTCCCTCTTTCTCCTCCAAAGAAGAAGGACCTTTCCCTGGAGGAAATTCAGAAGAAATTAGAAGCTGCAGAAGAAAGACGCAAGTCCCATGAGGCGGAGGTCCTGAAGCAGCTGGCTGGGAAGCGGGAGCACGAGAAGGAGGTGCTGCAGAAAGCAATCGAGGAGAACAACAACTTCAGCAAGATGGCCGAGGAGAAGCTGACCCACAAAATGGAAGCCAACAAAGAGAACCGAGAAGCACAAATGGTGGCCAAGCTGGAGGGCTTGGGAGAAAAGGACAAGCACGTGGAAGAAGTGCGGAAGAACAAGGAATGCAAAGACCCTGCTGATGAGACTGCAGCCGACTAGCTTGTCCTGAGGACTGACTTTCTCCCCTCCCTCCTCGAGATCCAAAGACCGTGCTGGCCAGTGTCATTTTACTACTATTACTATTTCCCTCCTGACAAAGACTAGAAGCCAACGTAGGACGTAAATAGGTAGATCCAGACCATGTGATGTTGTTTTAGGGGCTAAAGGGGAGAAACAAAAAGTGTTTGACTCTTTTTTTCTAAAGTGTTGGAGTGTTTCTAACGTAGCTATTTTTCTTGTTGCCTCTTTTCTACTTCGGTGCACTCAGTGCGCTGGGTGAATGGCTAGCACTGTATTGGCCCCGTGGAAACATGTTTGTGAAAGAGTATGTAGTGGCTTCTCAAAACTGTTAGATGCTGAATATCTGTTTGCTTTTAAATCCCAGTTCTGTCCCGATTTTACCAGATGCTACTGTACTTGAATGGTTAATAAAACTGCACAGTGCTGCTGGTGGCAGTGAAAAAAAAAACTACATTTGTGATTATTTATTACAAGAAGGTTCAAGATAAATCTGAGGGTATAGAGACAATTTGGGACTCCGCATGAGAATTTTTTTTCTACATGAAATATTTATAGCTTTGACAACAAATGGCACTAGTTGGTACCCTGAAACAGGAGTCCTCAAACTTTTTAAACAGGGGGCCAGTTCACTGTCCCTCAGACCCGTTGGAGGGCCGGACCATAGTTTAAAAAAAAAAAAGAACAAATTCCCATGCACACTGCACATATCTTATTTTGAAGTCAAAAACAAATGGGGTAAAAACACCTGGCGGGCCAGATAAATGTCCTCGGTGGGCCACATGTGGCCTGCGGGCTGTAGTTTGAGGACACCTGCCTGAACTAACTAGTTGTAAAGTGATATCTCATCAATTACTATTACTGTGAAATCTGTCTTTGGAAGATGGTGAAAGAGAGACAAAGCCCATTCCAAGGAAAATAAATCATGTTCAGAGGCATGAAGCTTCTCTTGAGTCTGTGCATGGTGTCCCTAGAGAGGTGCTGACAAGGTGGGGAAACCACAGCTTCTGAGAGGAAAGCATCACTGACCTCAGCCCTTGCATCTACTGAAACCATGGCCTGTTGCTGGGAGGTTTGTGTCTGGGCTCACACTGAATTCCCATCACTGTGTCTCTAGTACAGTAATACACGGCTGTGTTCTCAGGATTCACAGAGCTCAGTTTTAAATAAACTTTACTTTTGGAGGTGTCCCTGGTTATGCTGACTTGAGAGTGGAGAGCTGGATTATAGTGTGTGCTAGCACCCCTCTGTATATCACCAACCCATTCCAGTCCCTTTCCTGAATCATGGCGGATCCAGCTGACATCGGAGCTGGTTAAAGAGAATCTGGAGACAGCACAAGTGAGAGCCAGTGCCTGTGAAGGCTTCACCAGTCCAGGGTCTGACTCTTGTCACTATACCTGAGCCAGGACACCTGTAGATAAAAAGAGCAACAGTAGGTCATGTGTTCAGATGCTGCATCCCCAGACTTCCTGTGTGAATCCCTGAAGCACTCACCAGCCAGAGTCTCCACCAGAAAAAGGAAAGTCCACACATAATTCATGTTCATGTGGATAAGATTCATGACGCCCAGAAAATGCTCTCCAGGGTGAGAAAGAATACGAATTTAAGTACATGTGCTGTGGTTTCACATGGCTGCATATTATGTATTTGCATGTGGGAGGCACATAGTTATGTAAAGTTGAAAAGGGATCAATGGAGGCCCCTGGCTCTGGGAATTACATGGTGATGGGGATGCTGTCTTTGGGAGAACATAGTCCTCTCTCTCAGGTTTTCACTTTACCAATCATATGAACATTTGTTCATATTTTATGTTTAATGTTGCTTTACATCCATTACTATCATAATTACCCAGATGCTATGGTGAAATTATAGAGAATATCCTCATTGTGATAGGTAGGTTTATTGTGCCAACATGGCCAATGAACACACGTGGGATTAATTGAAGGGCAGAGAGGTAAATGGCTTGGTGAGCCTCACCTTTCTTGTCTCTTGCTTTGTGATGATCAGATCAGTGTGTGGTTGCCATAGCTTGCTCTCTGCTTCAATTTACAAACTACACTACCTGTGGGACACCTGACCCATGGACTGTGTTGCTTTAGTTTGAGTTTCCTTCAAAACTGCTTCACCACACTACTGGAGTAATATCGCTTGAGCTTGGGACTGTTGGATCCTGTCAACTGCCTTGCTGTTTGCTGCCTGTGCCAAGATAATCTGAATTGCTCTACAGAGGACTACCCTGTGGCCCTCAAGACCTGAAGGACTGCCAGTAGGGAAGTGAGTTGCACTGAGTCATTTGCGCTGCTTTATAGATTAACTGTTTATTTCTTATGTTATATAAATAGAGAGAAATTGATAGATATTGATGTATAATCATATGTTCTGGTTTGTTTGTTTTTTCATCTAGAGAACCCTTTCTAACATAATCACAACATAATGGAATCAAGGCCGGGCTTTCCTGAATCTCGTCACACATCTGAGCACAAAGGGAAACACTTATCTGTCATCCCTAAAGCTCCTTTCCCCTAGGATATTGCAGAATATTTGGAAAGGAGTAAAGGGTACTTCGAAGTTTTCATCCAGAATTAGAGATTGAATTAAAACAAACAAAAAACCCTAACAACAAGGTTGTTTATGGTGTTAAAAGAAACCACAGAAATACAGTAATTTTTCCTCCCCAAAGGAAAAATTACTGTATATACTCGAATATAAGCTGACCCGAGTATAAGCCGAGGTACCTAATTATTACCTGGGAAACCAGAAAAACTGATTGACTCGAGTATAAGCCTAGGCTGGAAAATGCAGAAGCTATTGGTGAGTTTCAATAATCAAAACAAGTGAAAATAAAATTACTAAAAATTGAGACATCAGTGGGGGTAATGTATTCAAATATTTATTTTAAATAAAAAACAAATAAAAGGACAACAAGTCATTTAACATTAGTAAACCAACACAGTAAGTGGAAAATAGGTTCAACAAAAACAATAAGGTATGAACAATGATACCTTAAGGGTACTATTCCCTGAGTTCAATCAGCAACCTAGCTAAAATGTAAAGAGTAAAATCCTTCAAAACTGGATTCCTCATCATCATCCGTATCCTAATGCAGAGCTTCAGCTGGTGTGAGGTCATCATAGATGCTGTCCTCACTGAGATCGCCGTCATCACCATCACTGCTGTCATTTTCACACAAAACACAGTCTTCACTGCCATTAGCATTACTAATACTACATTTCTGGAAGGCACATCACAACATATCTTCTGGAATGTCTTCCCATGCATCTAGAAACCACTTTGCTTTTAACTCTGTCAGGCTTCATGAGATTTCCTCCTTTTGTTAGTCAGGTTTGGCCAGATGACATCCATTCATGCCACATCCTTCACACATGGTTTTTAAAAGGTGTATTCAAAGATACATCCAGAGGCTGCAGTACAGATGTAAGCCCACCTGGAATAACGGCTAAAGTAACTTTAATAGATTTTTCCATTTTTTTTAATGTCATCCGACAGTTGGGCTCTGAACATATCCCAAACAAGTAGTGATGGCTTTTTCTTTAAGGCTGCTCCTGGTCATCGGTTCCAAATTTCTTACAGCCATTTTTTTTTGTTCCGTCTTCATCCATCCAGCCTTTAACATGTGCATGCACAGTAATTCTTGGTGGGAAATTGATCTTCTTAGGCAAAGTCTTCCTTTTAAAAATAATGACAGGGTGGAGCTTAGTTCCATTAGCCAAACATGATAGAACAACTGTAAAGTGTTTGTTTGTTTTTTTCATTTCCTGTGGTTTTGAGAAAAATGTCTTTTTTTCTCCTAAACTTGCCACAGTTCTGTTGCTTGGAAGATAAAAAGTTATGGCAGTTTCATCCACATTCCCAATATCTGCCAGATCAAAGTTATAAATCCTTCTTTGTTTTATAATAAATGACTGGAATGACATAATTTTTTCTTCAAGGTCTTGTGACAATTTCTGGGAAATCTTTGTTCTTTGTCTCAAACATAGTAGGCCAAACCTATTCATGAAGTGGGTACACCATCCTTCTGATGCAACAAATTTTTCAATGTCTGGTGCTTTATATTTGTCATCCTTAGCCATCTGTAGAACACGTATGTGGATTCCCATGCGTGTTACACAGTAACTATTTTGATGATACTCCATAATCCATTTATGCAATTCACTCTCTAGAGCCCCACAAAAAGAAATTAAACCACAATGAGCTTTTTTTAGCTTTGGAATCTGTTTCAAGTCAGCCTTCATTTTCCTCTATTCCCTTACTTGCTTTTCATCAACATAGAATTCACTACTTGCAATACTGTTATTGCTCTCTTCTGCTCTTCACACAACCTTCATTTTGAAACCAGGCTCATATGACTGGCGTTTTTGTTTTGGTTGAAGAGTATCCATATCTAATAGGATAAAAAAATAAGACTTTGAAAAAGATTTTTCATGGTATTGCCCCCCACCCCCTACATGATGCGTTAGATGGTAGGAGGGGCAGGAGGGAGTCTGTGTAGATGGGGCATGCAGGATGTAAATTAGCATAGACACCAGAGGGGAGAGACAAAGCACAGCCACAGAAACATCCTTACCAGTTCAGCTGCCAGCGAAAGTGAATCAGTATGGGTGCTTCTGCCAATTGGAGCTGTCCATATCTTAGGACGGCTGTGATTGGTTAAATGTGAGTAAACAAACATTCAAAGACCTGCAGTGTCAACGCGACTTTGAATGAACAGTGGACAAACGGCAATCACCCACAAGATAACGGGCGCTCATCCCGTTACCAGGGGGTGAAGGGTGCAGCGAAATGTTACACCTCACTGGGGTACCACTGACCCATGTATATGCCAAACTCCAGGTTTTCAGCACATTTTTGTGCTGAAAATCTCAGCTTATAGACGAGTATATATGGTAGTACCCAGGTGTATGTTGGGCTCAATGTGTTCTGAGAGCCCCCTGCTGACAGCATCCCATCACACATACAGGAGAGGTATTCGATGAGCTTACACTGTCTTCCACCTTTTGGGGACCACAGAGAAACATTTTCTCTGATCCAAAGCATTCGTGCTCATTGTCAGAGGTGTTCCCTGGAGTTCTCTCAGCTGGTTTCCTGTCATGGGCAGTAGAGCTACCAAAGTGCTCAGCACAGCAGTTTTCGCTGACCAGCCACTGCAGTCCTTACCCAGGCTCCTGTCCTCACTTCTTTCTTCACTTGCTCCAGGAGGGGGTGGGTCTCTAACACCCCTGCAGGACAGCTTTCTTCTTGAGGTTAGTTTTAGGCCCGGTCTCACACTGACTCTCCCACACAGTGAAAGCTTTGTGGAGGACTGAAGGTTGCAAGCACTCTGAATTGGTTGAGTTGGTTGTAGTGGAAGGAAGTATGATCTATAGATATTGATATTTATATTAGATTTGATATGCCACAACAAAGTATTCATTAAAAAAGATATCTGACTGAAAGACATTGAACAGAGTTTAGGCTTTATTCTTTCCAAAGGTGGAGCGAAAGTTTTTGAAGCAGACTTTTATTCAAAGTAATTGAAGCATTAGATTTATAGCTATTTATTCCATGTTAAGGAGGAAATTATCAAGCCAGAATTCTATTGTCTGGGTTTGTGTTATACGTATGATAGGGAACTTTGCAAATATTGGTAATTGTTTAACACAATGATAATCTAATGTTACTGAATTATGCATGAGAAGAATTTTGCAAATGGCCTTTTGTTACATATATGTATCATGAAAAAATAAGTGACAGATAGTCACACATAATTATAAACTGATGGAAACTCATCCCAGTATAACAACATTCAAAAAACAAACAAACATTTAAATAATGAACAGTAAAAGAGATTTTGATATAAGCCAGGAACTTGAATTTACAAAAAACTTCTAGCAATGGAATAAATAATCTTTATTTAATTTTCCCCCTAACCATTTTATTGGGTACTAAGAGAGATATCATATCATTCCACAATTCAATCACATCAAGCAGTATTGTACAATTGCTACCACAATCAGTTTCAAAACATCATCTTCCTTCTTGAATTCCTTGACTTCAGTTCCCGTTTATGTCCTCCCATGCCACCACCCACCGAAACCCTTAATCTACTTGCTTTCTCTATATGTTTATCAATCCCAAGTTTTATCTACTGTAAAACAGAAAAAAACATAAAACAAAAATTCAAGAGTGTTACCTGCAACAACAAAATATACCTGAGATAAACTCCAATAGGAATTGGAAATTGGGGAAGCTGACAATCTGTTGCCTCCTTCTCTGGAGTCCATGACAGAACCAGACATGATTAGCATCAAATTGTCAGTCTGGCTACTGGGGTATGATGACCTTGCTGAATGACTGCCTTTCCAGGGCTTCTGTATTCAAAAACACTCCTTAGTGTCTGGTGTCCTACAGTCTACCCCCTCTACCTTCGGCTGAACCCATGCTAACAGTCCCCAAACTGATTGTTATGCACATTACATGGAACACACAAAACAGCAGCAACAACAAAACAAACTCACTATTTCCTGCAGATTTGAGCTCATAGCATAAACCCATTTCTTTATCTTTGCTGTTGTGGAGGGAACACAGTTCTTCAACTGCAGCACAAAAGAGGGATACTTGCAAACCCCCATCCCTGCACTGGCCCCAGGGTGAAACCACTGACTGTGGAGATTTGTGCCCACTCCTGATGAGGAGCTAGCTCTATCTCTTCTCTGTGAGAGCAAACTGCTGTTGCATCCAACGCTTCTGTGTAAACTGTGTTTTGCTGGCGACTTCTCAATTGGTTCAACAGAAATATAATGTTATGATGACCTTACACTACAAAATAAGGGAATGTCCAGTTGTCTACAGATTGGACATCCCCTCACAGGTTCACAAGGAAGAGATGACCCAGTCAGGGTGCAGTATAGCTCCGATGAAACATAGAACTTTCCTCTAGTTATTTAATGCTCTCCCCTCCCACTATTATGACCCCAATTCTACCTTACAAATCCTGGTAGACCAAAACATGTACACTGCTACAGATAAGAGCTCACAACACAGGGAATCCAAGACAGATAAAACCCTCAGGACCAATAATAAGAGTAGGGATAAAGGAGGATAGCAGGGAGGTGGGGCGGAGAAAGAGGGAATGATCACAATGATCTACATATAATCCCCTCCCAGGGGGGCGAAAAGCAGAAAAGTGGGTGAAGGGAGACAGCGTTTGGTGTAAGGCATGAAAAATATTATAAACTATCAAGTTTTCATGAGGGAGGGTGGGAGTGGGTGGGAAATGAGCTGATACCAAAGGCTCAAGTAGAAAGAATATGTTTTGAAAATGATTATGGCAATATATGGACAAAGGTGCTTGACACAATGGATATATGTATAGATTGTTATAAGAGCTGTTCAAGACCCCAATAAAATGATATATAAAAAGGAATAAATCAACTGGAAGGATAAATAAGTTTATTTGTATAAAGTTACATAGAAAATTGAAGAACAACCAATAAAATGTATATTTAAAAGGAAACCCATTAACATGTTATTAAAATATTATACATAATAGTATAAATGATGTTACAGAAAAAAAAGGGCATAGTTAAAATAAAAGCAGAATGTAATAATTTCTTTGGAGACCAGGATAATGGAAAGAATTGAGCAATTCCTGACAATAATATTAACTATGATTAGACAAAATACAGAATACACAGAAAAAAAACTAATGGAGATCAGCAACCAAAATAAGATACAAATTGAGAAACTCAATTACCATAACACACTAGCAGCAAGTGAATTCTGACTCATAGCGACCCTCTAGGACAGAATAGAGCTGCTCCTCATTTTCAGACACTGCCTTTTTTAAACTGAGAAATTGGCAAAATTTATTATGAAATATGTATTAGAAACAGCATGTTATCAATATTAAGTACATTTTTCATATGAAATATTTTAAGAAGTTATTTTCAGAAGTATACAAAATAAAAACCTTTTAAATCATTTTGTCAGCAAATAAGATCCTTAAACCTTTTCTTTTTTTCCCCTCATTCAAACCATTTTATTAGAATCAAATCTAGACATCATACCATTCTGTCGTTCAGTCTTATCAAGCTGTGTTCACAATTGCTACCACAACCTGTTTGAAAACATTTTCTTCCTTCTTGAAATCCTTTACATTAGCTCCCTGTGTTAGACAGGGTTCTCTAGATAAACAAAACCAGGATACTTATGATTGTGTGTGTGTGTATGAATATAACAGTTAATTAGGCCACACAGCAGTGTAGAGGGCTCAGTTCAATTCATTTCCATGGGAAAAATAATATACTGGAAGGCCTTCAACTCACAACGACCACTGGGTCCAGGATCAAGGAAGCAGAGAGCTGAGTCTTCCATAGAGCAATGCAGACAGTCTGGCCACAGGCAGCAAACAGCAGGGTGGGTGAACAACAATCATCAGGATGACAAGTTCCAACAGTCCCAAGCTCAAGTGATGTCTACAACAGCAACGTGGCGAAGCTAGTCTCAAAGGAAACTCAAGCTCTAGCGACATGATCTACAGGTTGTCAGCCCCACAGGCAGTGTAGCTTAGGAGTTGAGGAAGAGAACAAGCTAAGGCAGCCACACACTGGTCTGATTATCAGAGAGCAAGAGAGATACCAGTGACCTTTCTGAGTCATTTATCTCTTTGCTCTCCAATCAAACTGCAACCTTATTAATACCACATGTTCCTATTGGCCAGGTTGGCACATAAATCTACCAATCACATTCCATTTTACCACCATTTCCCTTACTGTGGCCCCAGGAACCCTTATTCTAGTTATTATCTCTGTAGATTTCCCCATCTTGGGTTTCATAAATCAAAAAACAGAAAAAGACATAAGAGGGAATCAAAAAGGCTACCAACAATGACAAAATACAACAGGTATAAACCCCTACATGAAAAAAAAATCCAGAAAGTATTAAAACCCAGAATAAGCAAAAGTGTATCAAAATGGAAATATTAAACTACGTATAGGTAAACTTAATAAGGAATGCTATATGTATCAAATGTTAAATAGTAAATATGAAAAGGTGTATTATAGTAATATTTTAGGTATTCACACTTGGCTAACAGAATTAATCTCAATTCCTGCAACTCATTATCAGGGGTGTTGTTGATTACATTTGAGTAAGTTTTATGCTCCGTGCCTCTGTGTACAACAGCACAAATACATAAACTGAGAAGTCCTGAACCGTCCTCATTTGATCCTAAGTCTGAGACCATTTTTGCAGCCACCCCCGTCTGTGCATCTAATTCAGGGTATTCTTCTATTTTGCTGACACTCTACAATAGAGGATGTTCTTCTCTAGGAACTGGTTGCCCTGAAAACATATTCAAAATATGTGAGAAGTCTCATTATTCTCAATTCTAAAGAGCATTCTGAGATACTGGTCTGCCATTTCCTCTTCTTGTGACACATCTGCTATTTTATTTTGGAATCAGAGTTGTCCTTCCATTGAGTGTTCGCTTCATTATGACCCCAAAGAGCAATTTCACAAAAGTCATGTCACAAGTTTAGCATCAGAAGTCACTGCAATTATTTTCTCAGACATAAGAATATTAATCAATCAGTATCCACAGTGCACATTGCAGAGAGACACATCCAGAGATGTGTTATCCTGGGTTTTAATAGAGCAATGTGCTCAGGCCTTTTAAAATCATGCATTTTACTCATGAATCTATAAATGTCTGTATTTCATCGTCAACATACTTTGACTAACAGGGTGAGAATGACCACGATAATCTGCTTGTCAAGAAGGAAAATGAATCACATAGGATGACAATGGAGGATCATTGTCACTTTTAATATTTGTACTGCAAACAGAGAATTCTAGTTCCTCTTTCGAAGCCTGCAGTGAGAAGAACACTTAGGGGGGGAAAAAAGAGAAACCTGTTCTGGGGATGCTGAAAGCTGAGCGAGGAAGCCCTAATTCCAACAGGAAATCCTCCTTCATTCACCTCTGCCTGCTTCTCTAGGGCTGGGTGTCCATGTTCAGTGGGTCCTGCACGCCCCCTACTGCCCAGTGTCTTCCCTGCAGGGGAGTTTTGTGTTTGGGCTCACACTGACTTCACTTCACTGTGTTCCTTGTACAGTAATAAAGGGCCATGTCCTCAGCAGTCACAGAACTCAGCTGCAGGAAGAACTGATTCTTCGATGTGTCTCTGGTGATGGAGAGTCAGCTTTGGAAGGACGGGTTATATTTTGTACCACCATTATACCATAAGTTTCCCATCCACTGCAGCCCCTTCCCAGGAGTCTGGTGGATCCAGCTCGAGTCATAACTCCTACTTGTGATGGAGACACCAGAGACAGTGCAAATGAGGGACAGCTTCTGGGAGGGCTTCACCAGTCCTGGACCTGAATCCTGAAGCTGCATCTCTGATAGAACTTCTGTAAATAAAGATAATTGATCTCTGTCAGTCACTTGCAGTCACAACCATCCACATAGACTCAACACCGACATCTGAGACCCTCACCTTGGGGAACTGTCACCAGGCACAGGAGAACACATAGCAACAGCATCTTTAGCCCTCAGCTGTGCTTTCCCAAGAGATAGACAGCCCTGTCAGAAGAGAACTGATAGCTTTCAGTGCCCAAGTTGTGGGATTTTAACCGTGTGCCTGAAGAATGATTTGCATAGCAGGGAGACTTATGCTTATAAATAGAGGCTCCTTTTTTTCTTCTGAGCCATTGTAGGGTAATTCTTCTTTTGAACTCATCTGTGTGTTAGTCTGCAATGAGAGAGCACTTCACCTAAAAGGTATGTGCGAATGGACAAAGGAAAGCCCAGCATTTCTGAGCCCAGTATTCTCTCCCTTCAGCCCTTCATTGCTCCTGCCCTGACTGAGGCTCTTATATATCCTGTACATTGGAGATTGGGCAGTATAGGGTTCCTTGGAACCAGCAGGTACACCACAGAGTATCTCCCATTACCTCACACTCTCCAAAACCCAATTTTTCTTTATGCACGGATGACTTTTAATCAACCTCCTCAAAGTCCTTGGTAATTTTCCTATGTGGTAATAATATGTTTTAGTAATATTAATACCAGACCAATTCCAAGGAGTTGGGGGTTGATGATGCCTCAAATATCCAACTCTTCCATGATGTCATTCAGCACCATTTCCCACCTATTCCTTGCCTACATATATTTCCTTGTGTTTCTTGAATGTAAATTGCAACAACATCCAACAAAACCCCTTGAATGCTTGAGGAAATGCTCAAGTGTTGGTGGGTGTACTTCAGTCCATATCCCTAAGGTCAGGTGGTCATAAGCCAGATGTGGGGTCTACAAGATGTCCTCCACTTCGGACTCTGTATTTTATTAAGGCACAGATGCCCTGAGGCTCTGGCAGGATGTCTCCAGTAGGCATTGGCCTCCTACTGATGTGAATCAGCACGGTCATTTCCAGATTTGGGCCATGATCATCACAAACCCCACCGCTCTTACAAGCACCACTATCACTACATCCCACTACCTGATGGCTAAGGAAAACCTCAGTGTAAGAAGAAGCTGCTACCCAGAAAAGTTGAGCCCCAGAAAAGACAAGGTTGTAACTCTGTACTCTATAAGAACTGCAAGATTCTGAAGAGAAACCATTTGTTTGGCAGAGAGCATTCCAAAGAGTGTAAAACCTGTCAAGTACCATGACTTAAAGTGAAAAGTTACATCAGAGAAGGGAGTGGGAAATAATTGTTTAATAGGGCAAAGTAAGGATATGAGCCAAGGACAGTATTTCATATCTTGAACCAAAATATGTTGAGTTGAGACCTAAAGGCACTCTGGATTAAATGAAGTCCATACAGGTCCTCAAAATTTGTGGAATAAGCACAGACATTTTTAAATGTCCCTTACCCAGAGGACTCTGGGTCACCTGAAATTTGAGCACATACAACCAAAGTCTTCCTCTCTATTTATGCTTTACTTATGATTCCCCACAAACTGCTCAGGGATCACAACCTTGAATTTAATACCAACACTCACATATTTTCTGAATTTGGAATATTTTTCATATTATTGCCCATAAAATCACTAGCACTATCTCTAGTTATACATGTTAAAAATGTTATGCCCATTTAGATTTTGTTCTCATTGATATCAAAGATCACAAACATTTTTCTCCATTCTTAGAGTTGACACCAGTCATTTACTGTATGGTTAAACTGCATATGTCAATGGGGGAAATTCAAGCACAAGTTGGTGGTCACTTGACCTCTCTGGGCCAGAATTTGCTGAGGAGAATAAGCTTTTTCAAAAATGATTCTTGATTTTCCATATGATCCAGGAATTCAAGCACATGACAAGCTAATATTTTGCCATGGGAATTCCTTGAATTAGTTCAGTTTTGCATGCAGATGGGTATGGCATTACCTGAGCATGATCATTCCAGAACAAAGTTATCTCATTACTGGAGGTTAGCAGACCAATTTAAGTTTCACATCATGATGCAGCTGCACACTAGTCCAGCTCACCTCCATCTCTGAGTGTGAAAGCCATGATATTCCAATCCCATGACAGTGAGCGTAATGTTTGACATTATAATGCTTAATTCTAACTAGTAAGAGTGTGATTACTTCATCTCAAGACTTTTAACATGTTTCCAGATATTGTGCTTGATAATGCATAAGGATGACCTTTAACATCATAGAATGGCACAGTAACTGTAACAAAGGCCTCATACATGACAACTGTGAGGATGAAGTAAGACCTATGCTCCTTTCTGTTTTATCTAGTGTTGCTGTGATTTCAGACAGATTTAATCGGACTCAAAACAGCAAAGTGAAATGTCAATGACAAACATTTCACTCAATGGAGAGGAAACAAAAGCATTCACCTTTCAAATTGGAACCATATAAGGATACCATTTAATACCAATCTTGTTTCACATGGTGCTATAACCCTTAACTATAGCTATCAATCATATAATGTAAAATAAAGGCATTCAAAATGACAGCAAAGAAGTAAAACCCTCTATAATTGCTGACTATATTACTCTAAACATAGAAAACCCAAAAATCCTAGTAGAAAATTATTGGAACTAATTGAAAGGTTAAGCAATTTCACAGGTTATAAGGTCAGCATAGAAAAATAAGTTTGGGAGCTGGGGAAGATGGCCGACAGGGACACCGGCATACTCTGAGAGCTCCTCCAAACAAAGCGGGATTGGCGACCAGGTAGCTGAATAGTAAGAGTCTGGTGAGTGAAATATCCCCCTGGGACAGCACCCCAGTCCTACCCCACGTATTTGTCCGGAGCAGGGGTCTAGGTGAAAGAGGACCGGACTAGTGGGACATCTCTGGCCACTAAGCTGCCGTGAGCTCACTGGCGACCGGCCAAGGCTCCATCCCCAAACCGGACGCCAGCCCAGAGCCGCTTGCCTGCCCTGCCTAGACAGGCGCAGCAGGTCACGCTCCCCTACTCCAGCGGCCCACTCCCCACTCGCGGATCCCCACTGGGAGAGAAGCTTTCCTCTCCCGCAGTTCCCCTCTCCCCGCAGGGCAGTCATCTGCCCTCGGGCCCACGTCCCTCCCTCCATTCATCCAAGCTCAGGGGAGCAGACCCGCGGGTTGTCTGGCGACCCCCACGGGGGACCATCCACCCGCACCGCTGCCGCGGACCCCTCCACCTGCCCTCCGTGCGCCGGCCTCCCACCCCCGCCCGCCCCCGCCCGCCCCTGGCAGCCTAGCGCCAGCTCCACTCCTGGCGGGGACCCTGCGCTGAGCACTTCCCGCCAACAGGAGCCATAGCCCAACCCGCGCCTGTCCCGGACCCTGAGCTTCCGCGGAGCGCTGCGCCCCACACTGCTGAGTCTGCCCACCAAGGGCCCCTCTCTGCACAAGGCACAAGAGTAGGTGCCCTCCCCAGGGTGCTGCGGGGACCCCGGCAGCGGCGACTCTGAGCCTGAGCGGAGGAAGGGCGCCATTGCCCCTGCGGTTTCGCGCCAAAAGGGCGGAGAGCGAACACCATTGTTCCCTGAAGTGTCACGCAGCTGCCTGCGCAGCTATCCGAGGGGCCTCCCCGCGCCCGCTCACAGCCCGGGCAGATCAAACATTCCACCTGCAGTGGAGCCTGGGTCTCGGCTTTGCAGTCCCTGAGGAGCCGTCAGTGAGCTCCAGCCAGCTCTCACCACCTGGGGCCCTGTTGGGTCCCCAGTGCCAGCCCTAAGCCTGCCGCAGCCCGCCCCAGCCACCCCTGGAGATGGCACAGTGGCCTGAGCCTCCACACAATAAGGTTACTCCTGTCTCCCAGAAGCATGGGGCCTATTAAAGGATCAAGGAAAAATCAACAGACCACATCACTCCCAACAAAAAAATCAGAGAAACGAGGCACTTTAACAGACCTAACGTCACTCATAGAAGAAACAGATATAGATCAGCCACAAAAGGAAATCTTCAGAACTCTGCTTGCAGTAATACAGGAGCTAAGAGAAGCAAACCAAAATAAGGATGCAACGATAGAAGGGATGAAATGCACAATAGAGGGGATGAAGTCCACAATAGAGGGGATGAATACTATCCACCAAAAGGAACTGCAGAAACTAACAGAGGAGGTAGCAGAGGCCACACAAAAGGTCACAGAAGCTATATCTAGGCTTGAGGAGGCTGAGAACCGTATCAGTGAACTCGAGGACGCTCAAACCAAACGAAGCAAGCGAGAAAAACAATCAGATAGGAAAATTAAAGAAACAGAAGACAGCCTGATATCAATGACAGATGCTATGAAGAGGAATAATATTCGAATAATCGGTCTACCGGAACACAACATAACACACAAATCGACCGCCAAGATAGCAAAGGAATTCCTGGAAGAAAATTTCCCCAACCTAACAAAGGAGAATCCGACTCTCATACAGGAAGCAGAGAGGACGCCGGCTAAGCTAAACACCAAGAAGAACACGCCAAGGCATATAATTGTAAAATTATCCAACTTAGAGGAAAAAGAGAAAATTCTACGAGCATCAAGAGAAAGGAAGACAGTCACATACAAAGGAGCGCAGGTAAGGTTATGCTCAGACTTATCAGCAGAAACCATGAAGAGGAGGAGAGAATGGAGCAACATCTTCCAAAAACTGAAAGATGAAAATGCCTCCCCCAGAATCCTATACCCTGCCAAGTTATCCATTAAGATAGAGGGTAAGATAAGGGTCTTCCAGGACAAGGAAGAACTCAAAAAATATACTGCAAGTCACCCGACCCTGCAGAACATACTGGCTGACTCACTATGGCCAGAAGATCAAGCTCCAACTAGAACCACCAGGAGACCACCATATAGCCCATCTCCATCTAGAAGCCAACATGCCAGCAACACGTACCAGGACAACACGGTCTCAGATAGAAAAGAGGACAGGATAGAAACCCTCCACTCAAACGCAGTACACTGATATGAAGGAAGATAGGTAAAGACCCAAAACACAAAACAGAATATGGCAACCATGAAGCCATAGATTGTAATAATCACTCTGAATACAAATGGGCTCAATTCATATGTTAAAAGAAAGAGGCTGGAGGATTGGATTAGAAAACATAACCCATCAATCTGCTGCCTGCAAGAGACACACCTTAAGCAAGCAGACAAGCATATGCTGAGAATAAAGGGCTGGCAGAAAGTTTACCAAGCAAATGGTAACTCCAAGAAGGCAGGAGTGGCTATCTTAATTTCCGACAAAATGGATCTCAAGATCCAAAACATAAAAAGAGACAAAGAGGGACATTACATAATGCTCAAAGGCTCAGTAAACCAGGAAGCAATAAGCATACTGAATATTTACGCACCTAATAATGGTGTGGCAAATTTCGTCAAACAAACTATTAAAAAAATGACAGAAGAAATCACGGAAACAACAATAATAGTGGGGGACTTCAACACTCCACTATCAGAGAAAGACAGGTCACAGGGAAAGAAGCTCAGCAAAGAGGCCAGAGAGCTAAACAATGTAATTAGGCAACAGGGCCTGATAGACATCTATAGAGCCTTTCATCCAAAAGCAAAAGGTTTCACATTCTTCTCCAATCCACACGGATCTTTCTCAAGAATAGATCACATGCTGGGGCACAAGGCCAGCCTGAGTAAATTCAAACACATAGATATTATCTAGACGTCTTTCTCAGACCACCATGCCATAAAGCTGGAGATTAATAGGAGGGCACCCAGAAAAGCAAGGGCCACCAATTGGAGAATAAACAACGATCTCCTGCGACATGAATGGGTTAAGGTCCAGATCAGAGAGGATATCAGGAAATTTCTAGAAACTAATGAGAACGAGCATACAACATATCAAAACTTATGGGACACTGCAAAGGCTGTTATCAGAGGTAGCTTGATATCACTGAATGCATACATGAAAAAAGAAGAAAGGCGTATGACAGATATGTTAACACAAAACCTCCAACAACTAGAACAGAGTCAACAGAACTACCCCTCCAATAGCAAGAGAAAAGAAATAATAAAAATCAGGGCGGAGTTAAACCAGTGGGAAGACAAAAGAACAATGCAAAGGATTAACGCAACTAGAAGCTGGTTTTATGAACGAATTAATAAAATTGACACTCCCCTGGCAAAGCTTACCAAAGATAGAAAGGAGCAATCATCAATAGCCAGGATGAGGGATGAATCGGGGGCAATAACAACAGACCCCAATGAGATAAAAAGGATAATCACAAAGTACTATGAAGGTTTGTATTCTAATGAATTCAGAAACCTGGAAGACATGGATAAATATTTAGAAAAACAATCTCTCCCTAGATTATCTGAGACAGAGATCAAGAACCTCAACAAACCCATAGCGAAGGAAGAAATAGAGAGTGTCATCAAAAACCTACCAAGGAAAAAGGCCCCAGGGCCAGATGGCTACACAGCAGAATTTTACCAAACATTCAGGGAAGAGCTGACACCGATCCTCCACAAAGTATTCCATAACATAGAAAAGAACGGCAAGCTCCTAAACTCATTTTACAAAGCCAGCATTACTTTGATACCCAAACAGGGAAAAGACCCCACAGGTGTAGAGAATTATAGACCAATATCTCTAATGAACATAGATGCAAAAATCCTTAACAAAATATTGGCCAATAGAATACAAAGGAACATCAAACATATCATTCACCACGACCAAGTAGGATTCATCCTAGCGATGCAGGGATGGTTTAACATCCGAAAATCCATCAATATCATACACCACATCGAGAAGAAAAAGGATAAAAACCATATGATAATATCCATAGATGCAGAAAAAGCATTTGACAACATCCAGCATCCATTCCTAATCAAAACACTCATGAAGATAGGATTGGAAGGTAAGTTCCTCAAGCTCATACAAGCTATCTATGAAAGACCAACAGCCAACATCATAGTCAATGGAGAAAAGACAAGAACAATACCACTGAAAAAGGGTACAAGACAAGGATGCCCCCTGTCCCCTCTTCTATTCAATATCGTTTTGGAGGTTCTGGCTAACAACATAAGACAGCAGAAGGACATCAAAGGGATCCAGTTGGGAGAGGAGGAGGTGAAACTATCGTTATTTGCAGATGACATGATCCTATACATTGAAGACCCCCCAAACTCCACAGTTGGAATACTTACAGCAATAGAGGAATACGGAAGAGTAGCAGGATACAAGAATAAATAAACAGAAGTCGGTAGGGTTTCTATACACATCGGACAGGGCCATGGAAGAGGCGATTAAGAGGGAAGTACCCTTCACAGTAGCCAAGAACAAACTGAAATACCTAGGAATATACTTAACAAAAAATACTAAAGACCTATATAAGCATAATTATAAAACCCTATTACAGGAAACCAAAAGTGACCTTCACAAATGGATGAAGCTCCCCTGCTCATGGTTAGGTAGGCTGAACATAGTAAAGATGACAGTTCTTCCTAAAGCACTCTACAAGTTCAATGCTATACCAATCCAATTACCATCAACCTTCTTCAAAGAATTGGAAAAACTGACCACCAACTTCATATGGAGAGGGAAGAAACCCAGAATTAGCAGAGAACTCCTCAAGAAGAAGGACACAATTGGAGGACTCGCCCTACCTGATTTTAATGCCTACTACACAGCTACAGTGGTCAAAACAGCATGGTACTGGCACAATGATAGACACTCAGACCAGTGGAAAAGAATAGAAAGCCCAGGAGTAAAATCATCAGCATATAGACAACTGATCTTCGACAAGGGTCCCAAAAACGTCAAGTGGGAAGCAGATGCCCACTTTAATAAGTGGTGCTGGAAACAATGGATATCCACATGTAGAAAGTTGAAACAAGACGTCTACCTCACCCCATGCACAAGAATACACTCAAGGTGGATCACAGATCTAGAAGTCAAACCCCAAACCATCAGGACCATTAAGGAGGGAATCGGGACTAATCTCAGAGCACTGGCCCAGGGAGCACATAGGCTCACTGCAACAGGGAAGGGGACACTCACAGGTGATCTGGAAATCGACAAATGGGATCTAATAAGAATAAAACACCTGTGCACCTCGAAAGACTTTGCCAAGAGGGTGACAAGGCAACCCACAGACTGGGAGAAGATTTTTAGTAATGACACGTCAGACAAAGGGCTCATTACTAAAATCTACAACACCATCATGACCTGCAAAAAGAGGAAAACAGTTAACCCCCTAAGGAAGTGGGCAAAAGAAATGAGAAGAACTTTCACTAGAGAGGAGATCAATATGGCCAATAAATATATGAGAAAGTGCTCGAAGTCCCTTGCCATAAGAGAAATGCAAATCAAAACAACCATGAGATACCACCTAACACCCCTCAGGCTAGCTCAGATCAGTAAATCAGAGAGCAACAAGTGTTGGAGGGGCTGTGGTGAAATAGGAACCCTCCTCCACTGCTGGTGGTCGTGCAGATTTGTACAGACACTGTGGAAAGCAATCTGGCGATACCTAAAGAAAATGGAAATTGATCTACCTTACGACCCAGCCATCCCTCTACTGGGCATATACCCGGTTGAAGCAGCAAATAAAACACGACCAGTCATATGCGCGCCAATGTTTATTGCGGCACAATTCACAATAGCAAAGACTTGGAAACAGCCTAAGTTTCCATCGATAGACGAGTGGATTAGCAAACTTTGGCACATACACACAATGGAGTATTATGCAGCACTAAAAAGCACCGATGAGCACATGAAACACGTTATTTCATGGGAAGAGCTGGAAGGAATTATGTTAAGCGAGGTAAGCCAGACCCAAAGGGACAGGTACAACATGAGTCCCCTGAGGTAAGTACAATCAGCATGACAGAAATGGGGCATTAATCTACCCAAGGGGAGGGTATGGTTTATATCTCCACAGGGAAAGTGGGACCAGACTTCAACCCAGTGTCGCAAGGTGTGAATGCAATATCCCGGCGTGGAGGAGGGAACCGGTGGAGAGGTCTGGGAGGCTGGCCCCAGCACCATAAATTAAGTGGATTCCTGCCCCTCCCCCGAAAAGAATTTGTTCCAAAGGACGACATTGACTCTGCAGCTATGGGAGATGGACATATTTGATCAGAGCACACGGGAGCAGATGAAGGGGAAGGAGGAGAGAGTGGAGCACAGCCTGGCCCACCAGGCCATGATGATGATGTTCCTGAGTAAAGCAGCCAGTCCACAGAGAACAACATGGCTGGCCCTACTATGAGACATGATGCCTCTCAGTGACTAAGGGCGAAACAGGGGACAGCACCGGAGACACAGTGTGGGAATTGCACCTGACCTGATCCCACCACACCGAGGCAAATCACTGGGGGAGTGCAGCGGAACAGCAAGGGAATGGAGTGGCAAGGTCCCCAGGGAATGCTGAAAGTGAACTTTGGGGCCAGGGCGTGGTGCCCCAACAGACTGGACTGGAAAACGCTCCTAAGGGCCAGCAAACAATCCCTGAACTAACTACAAGCTTTTCTCTTGTGAACTGTTTTGTTCTGTTCTTTTTCAGTGGTTTGTTTTGGTTGTTTTGTTGTCTGGTTGTATACTGTTGCTTTGTGTTCCTCTGTCTAGTTTTCGTGCATGTTAGTGACTCCACAGGTCTGTCTGAATAGGACAGGCTGGATGAACTATCTGGATGAAAAACAACGGGACCGACAGTTCCGGGGGGACTTTGGGTGGGGGGTAGGGGGGGTAAGGAAGTGGTGTTAACAAACCCAGGGACAAGGGAAAAACATGGGACCCCAAATGGTAGAGAAGGGGGAGTGGCAGGCCTGGTGGGAAATGATCAAGGGTAAGGTTGCTTAGAGAAGAGGTATACTCTAGCCCAGGTGGCGATGAAGCATGGTAGTAGGGCAGGAGGAAGGTCAAAGGAGATGGAGGAAAGAGCTAGGAGTCAAAGGGCATTCATGGAGGTCTAGACAAAGACATGTACATGCAAATATATATAGGAGGATGGGGAAATAGATCTATGTGTCTATATTTATAGGTTAAGTATTAAGGTGGCGGAAGGACCTTGGGCCTCTACTCAAACACTCCCTCTATGCATGAATACCTTCTTTTATTAAATTGGAACTCTATGATGCTCACTCTCCCAACACAACGGCTGGAGCCAAAGTGGGTGAACAAGTAAATGTGGTGAAGAAAGCTGATGGTGCCCGGCTATCAAAAGAGATAGTGACTGGGGTCTTAAAGGCTTGAAGATAAACAAGCGGCCATCTAGCTCAGAAGCAACAAAGTCCACATGGAAGAACACACCAGCCTGTATGATCGAGTGGTCCCAAAGGGATCAGTTACCAGGCATCAAAGAACAAAAAATCATATCATTGACTGCACACCTCCATGATAGGATCGCTGAAGACAAATGGGTGCACAAGCAAATGTGGTGAAGAAAGCTGATGGTTTCCGGCTATCAAAAGAGATAGTGTGTGGGGTCTTAAAGGCTTGAAGGTGAACAAGCGGCCATCTCGCTCAGAAGCAAAAAAGCCCACATGGAAGAAGCACACCGGCCAGTGCAATCACGAGGTGCCCAAGGGACCAGATATAAGGCATCATGCAAAAAAAAAAAAGATATAAGTGTGTGTATGTATGTGTATATATGTGTATATGTATATATGTATGTGTGTATATATATCATATTAAATAAAGGGGGAAGTGCAGAGTGGAGACCCAAGGCCCAAGTCTCGGCCAATGGAGATCCCCTCATAGAGGGGTTTAGGGAGGAGATGGGTTAATTAGGGTGTGAGGTAGTATCGATGAAGAACACAGCTTTCCCCCAGATCCTGGATGCTTCCTCCCCCCAACTACCATGATCTGAATTCTACCTTGCAGGGCTGGATAGGACAGAGGCTGTACACTGGTACATATGAGGGTTGGAGGTACAGGGAATCCAGGGTGGATGATACCTTCAGGACCAAGGGTGTGAGGGACGATGCTGGGAGAGTGGAGGGTGAGTGGGTTGGAAAGGGGGAACTGATTGCAAGGATCCACATGTGACCTCTTCCCTGGGAGAGGGACAGCAGAGAAGGGGGAAAGGGAGACTCCGGATAGGGCAAGATATGACAAAATAACGATGTATAAATTACCAAGGGCATATGAGGGAGGGGGGAATGGGGAGGGAGGGGGGAAAAAAGAGGACCTGATGCAAGGGGCTTAAGTGGAGAGCAAATGCCTTGAGAATGATTGAGGCAGGGAATGTATGGATGTGCTTTATACAATTGATGTATGTATATGTATGGATTGTGGCAAGAGTTGTTTGAGTCCCTAATAAAATGTAAAAGAAGAAAAGAGAAAAAAATGATTAGGGCAAAGACTGTACAGATGTGCTTTATACAATTGATGTATGTATATGTATGAACTGTGAAAAGAATTGTATCAGCCCCAATAAATTGTTTAAAGAAAAAAAAAGAAAAATAAGTTTGATTCCCACATACCTATAGAGAAAGCTCTCAAAAGGATATCAAGAATGCTACCATTTACAATAGCCAACTATAAGTAAAATAAATGGGAATAAACCTAAGCATAGAAGCAAGAATATTGTACAAATAGAACTATTAAAAAGCAGTACTATAAGATACCAAAAGATACACACCTAATTAGAAAAAGGGGTCATGTTCATGAACAGGAATTCTTAACTTTGTGAGAGAAAAAAAACACACCCAAAGTGATCCATAATTGTGATGAAATTCTGGTTCAGATCCCCGCACCTTTCTTTAAGTACATAGTAATTACTCTCTAAGTTTTAAAATAAATTGCCCATCAAGTTTTAAAAGAAATGAAATAGACTCAGAATAAGCACAGTCAAAACTACCCGTCCATATCTTGGAGATACTGTTGTGTAGGGGATTGCACAGTACACTATTAATTGCAAGTTCTACAGTTCAAGACAACCATCTACTCCTCTGGAGACAGATGCAGCTTTCTTATCCTGAAAAGTTGTATTCTCAGAAATCCAAAGGGACAGTTATGATTTGTCCTGGGTGGCTGCTATGAGTCTTAATCGACTCATCAGCAGGAAGTTGAATGTTTGAGAACTGGTGGCATGGGAGGGAAGTCCCTATAACTGCACCTGAGATCAATCTATGGGACAAAGGACAATCATCCTGAGCCATATTTTCAAGTGGATTATCTCTAGACTTTTGTCTCTGAATCCCTAAGACACTCCTCCAGATATGTCCACCAGAACAAAGACTCACTTATGTTTTAGGTTTTCTGGGTGTGAATTAGCCAGTTTCAAGAGAAGATACCAGAATGGATTTATCTATATACACAGTCAATGGTCAGACAACAGAGTCTACTTAATTAATCCAAGGTCGAAGATCTCAGAAGGCAATTTCAAAAATATTGTCCCTTTGCAAATTAATGGATTGAAACTTTAGGACACAGCCAGATGGGACACTCGGCATCATCAGAAGGTAAAGGAGAAAAGAGGCAGACATTTCTGTGGCAAAGATTCCCTGATTCAGTAGGCTCTGATCCTGTGATTTGGGGGCAAAAGGGGGTGTATAAGAGGTGGGGACTGAATAGCATGTTAATGGGCATGATCCACGGGTCCACAAGGAAGAGACCCCAAAGACTGTACTTGAACTAGTTTGATGACACTCAGATGTCAAAGATGGGAGTGATGTGTCTGACCCACAGGTTATACATTGAATTTGTAGCCTCCCCAGAATCCAACATTTGCAATAATAAAATCACCAAGGTTAAAGTGTGCCTGCATTGTTTAATTTGAACAAATGCATCCACTAATTCACACATTAATTTATTCATTGTGAGGTCTGAGAGCTATTAACAGACCACATATTCTTCAACACTGAGGGAAAATTAGTAAATCAAGCAATTGAGATAGAAATATGGGCAGTCTTATCCTCAAAAGTGAAACTCACTGCAAGTGCATCTACTGTGACTCACAGGACCCCTCTAAGGCTCATTAGAACTGCTCCTTAGGCTTTCTCTGACTGGAAATATTTACAGGAGTAGACAACCTGATCTGACTCAGGAGGAACCATTGCCTGGATTGAATCCCGGATCTTGTGTTGAGCAACATAATACTTTTTCCGCCACAGCATCACGTCTCTTTCTATTTCTACACCAAGAGTCGTACATGACAGGTTTTTTTAATATAACTTTGAGAACCCACATCATGATGTTTTCCATATTATTATATGAATATAAACTCTGGAATAAGAATAATAAGGGCCATAGAAAACAATGGTGGCTTTTGACTTATGGTGCTTGCAAAGAATGTTGAAAGTGCCTGGGTGGGCTGACAATAAAACACACAGATCTGTTGTGAAGGGAGTAGAGGCAGAGAGTCCCTCAGAATTAAGGACAGTGAGATCTTGTTTCCTGTACTTCGGACATGCTATCATGACACCAGTCCCTTGAGAAAGACTTCATCCACGATAAAGCAGGGGAATCAGTGATGAAGGAGGCACATCATGAGATGTATTGACTCAGTGGCTGTAATAAGGAGCTCAAAATATTAATGGTGATTATGTGGCTGAACTAGGTATTATTTAGTTCTGTTCTCCATTGAATCACTGAGAACTGAATCACTTAACACCATCAAAAATGAATAAATAACACATGGCATTCTTCCCAGGTGGAATGACAGTGCAAGGGGTTAGGGTATATGTTTTATGAGGGAAACACACCTAGCAAAAGGAAATGTATATCATAATACACTGTTTTTATCAGCGTTATTATGTTGAAGTTCTCTGTGTCTTGGCTAATTATTGGTAGTAAAAGTCTTGTCACCTATTTATAGAGCTGTAAGCATCCAAGGTTAGGGCACAGGATGGCTGTTAGAGACTCAAAGTAATCCTGGATGTGAAATTTTAATAGCAACCCAGGGCACTGTCTGTAATACCAGAAACACCTTCCGTGGTTGTGGAAACTAAGAGTGACTCCAATAATGGCCAAACACCCTATTAGCAATATCCAAGAATTGGTTCGTTTGGGTAATGGTGTTAGAGAATAATATTAAATATATCACGGGCTGCCTAAAGCACAAGCAGGTCTGTCTTGGATTAAGCACATCTTGAATATTTCTTGCATTCACGTAAGACTTTATCTCACTTATTGCGGGATGTCATCATGAGGACCTGGTACCCAGAGAATGGTCTTGTGCTTGGTAAAGCAGAATGACAATGAACAAGGGAGAGACTTTCAAGGAAGTGGATTGTCACTCAGGCTGCAATGATGGGTGCAACAGAGGAATGACTGTGAGGATAGTGCACTTCTGGGCAGTATTTCATCCTGTGGTACATAGGCTCTCTGGGAGTTGAAACCAACTCAAGGGTACCCAACAATACCAACATGGGCAAGAGTATCTAGTTCTAAGTTAAGATTGTTACGTAAATGTGTATTCGTGAGCATTCCCTGGAATGATACATTGGCCAGCTATCTGATGGCTTGGAGAAAAATCTGGATTCACATGAGAATATTTTCCTGCATTAATATTTCCACAAGGATCACTGGTGATGGAGTGGTTATGCTTTGGGATGAGGGCTGCATGTCAGCAGTTAGAAACCACCAGCTGCACCACAGAAGAAAGAAGGGGCTTTTTACTCCTGTAACAGTTACAGTCTCAGAAACCCACAGAGGAATAATGAGTTTTGATATTTGGAATATTTTTAGCTTTGATAATAAATGATACTGGTTAATATAGCTGCACCTGGGCCAGGACACCTGGGGATAAAGAGAATCCCAGTGAGTCATGTGTCAGATGCTGCATCCCCAGACTTCATGTATGAGTCCCTGAAGCACTCACCTTCCGGAGTTGCCACGATAAATAGGAGAACCCACACATGATTGACCTTCATGTCCATAAGATCCATGATACCCAGGGAACACGCACCAGGGTGAGAAGGAGTCAGAATTTAAGTGTGTTCATGCTGTGGTTTCATCTGGCTGCCTAAGAGGTATTTGCATGTGGGAAGTGCATTTGTACATAAAGGCCTACAGGATAAAGTGAGGTCCCTAGGCCTGCTCCTCTCACTCAAACAATGATGCTGGCAGTGCCCTTATGATAACTTCCTCTCCCTGAGCTCTTTGTTTCACCCGGATACATTCTGTTCAGGGAGCGTTATGCAGCCACAGATCAAGGACTCTTATTTCCAGTGATAGATAGATAGAGATATCCAAAGAGAGGGAGAGATAGACAAACCATGTAGGATCCACAGGAGGATAAATAGGTATATAAATAGATAATAAATTAAAATATTCACTACAAACCAGGCCATAACTCTTCTGATTCATGACACCTACATTAGTCTATATTTACACATGTGAATATACCATTGTTGTCACACAACCTCCAAATGACCAAAAATATTACTATATTTGGTAAACATGTCTTTGCCAAAAACAAATTTACTGCTAGGTATCATCATACCAAGAATAACTCAGATGATGGTATTTGGTATTTTCAATTGCTTCATATGCATATGAAAATTGAACGTTGACTAAATAGGATTTATAAACATTGCATTTGAATTGTGGTGCTGTCAAGGAATATTGGCATTACCATGGTCTGTCAAAGGAACCGACCATGTGATCTTAGCCTAATGCTTAACCAGTGCGCCTGCACCACCAGCAATGGCTCCTTAAGAGAAAGACTGGACTTTCTACTCCTATAAAGAGTTACAGTCTTGGATATCCACAGGGACCCACAGGGACTTGCTATGAGTCAGCATTAACATGATGGCAGTGAGTTTGCTTTTGATTTGGCCAAAGAAACCAATAAATCTTTCTTGGAAGAATGAATCAAGAATGCTCCTTAGAAACAAGGATGGCGATATGTTACCTCACTCCCTTTGCACATGATATCAAGAGAACCCAGTCCTTGGAAAAGGGAGTGAGATAACATATCATACTTGGCAAAGTAGAGGACAGTGATAAAAAGTAAGGCCCTCGTTGAGATGGCCTGACATAGTGGCTGTAATAATGGGGTCAAACTTAAGAATTATATTGAGGATGACACATAATTGGGCAGTGTTTTGTTCTTTTGTGTCTATGATTGTTATGAGTTGGACCTGAATGAACAGCACCTAACAATAAAACAACAACTACAACACACATAATACCCAGGAGACAACATCTTGGAAAACTTATACTTACAAAAATCCATACAAAATTCTGGCACAGTATAATACCGTATATTCATACAAGGAATGTAGATGAATGAAAAAAAAGAATTGAATATATATTGAGAGTATTGGGGCATCTGATGACCTTCCTTTCATGGTTTTTAATTTTATTATTTAAACGAACCTAATATAAGTTATATGTATATGCTAGCAGAATCATCACCCCCTTGTGTTCGCCTAAAGTCAGACTGTTAAGTATTCCCAGGCATGCAAAGGGGCTGAACTTGTAAATAAACCCATATTTCTGGTCTCTGGATTAGCATGCTAAACAGAATACCATAGACTCCAATGTCTTCAAAAGTGTCGCCAATCTGTATGGTAAGATTCATACAACAATGAGCATGTTAAATAGTATATTTCTGAATGGAGCAGGGGAGGGAGCAAGGTGTGTCCCTCTTTTTACAAAGCAGCCTTCTCATATGATCAGAGTTCATTTTCTATCATTTAAAAAAAGCCTGTCTCAGAAGCAGCACATCCGGAATTCTCATTGGAAGTTAAGATGACAAGTTTGTCACACAAACTTTGGATATATTATCAGGAGGCACTAATATTGGGAAAGGACAGGGCCATCAAGATGGATTGACTGCGATTACAACAATGCTCTCACACATGGGAAAGACTATGAGGATGGTGCTGGACAAACCGCTGTTTCAGTGTATTGTACAGAGAGACTATTATTCACAACCGACTTAATGAAAACTAACAACCAGAATATTGTTTTGCTTGAGAAAGCACGGTATCTTAATTAATAAAATGGAATGCAATATCATTGATTACAAGTTATGAAAACTCAAGGAATAAATAGGAATGGAATCACTGCTCTATGTTAATCCCCGCTATGTGAGAATAACCCTGTTTCAATGAACAATAATAGTGATCTTGCATCTGCACCCTCGGTTAGGTGGGTTCCTATACTTCAAGCATCCTAAACACCCTCCAGACTTGCCCTGTCTGCATGGGAACTTTGTGTTGGGCTCACTCTGAGTTCCACTCACAGGTTGTGTTTGAAAATTAGCAAACATCTTCAACTTCAATAGAATTCTGGGTTAATTCGATTTTCTACCCTTGTTAATGTTCTTCCTTCTGCTCAAAAGTTCACAAGTAAGAAGAGGGATCCCCCGGTGTGGCCAGCTAGGGGTGCTCATGTAGATCATCCACCCATGGGTTGTGACCTGGTCATTGCCACAGGTGGTAAGGTGAGGTAACTCCACCCTGAGCTTCGTTAATATCATTATCAGATGAAGATAATCAGGATGGGGTAAGGTTGTGGAGAGTGGTCAAACACGCATGGGGACCGTGTGTGCTGAACTGTATACATGCTTACAAAAAAATAACTCTCTGTCATCGAGTCAATTTTGTCTCATAGTGACCCAATGGGACAAGGTGGAACTGCCCCTGTGAGTTTCTAAGACTGTAACACTTCATAGGAGTAGAAAGCTTATGTGTATACAGAGCTAAAATGCATTGAGCTATACAAATTCACTTGTGCACTTTAGATATGTTAATTACCAGGGAGAGCATTAAAATGACATAGAGGTGAATAATAAAAGGCATAATATCACTTTATCAGAAAATGAATTACAGGTTCTGTGTTTTAAAAGCAGGATTAATTTCTTAGTAAGGTCATGACAGAATACCTGGGTTGACATTATTATCACTAAATACACACTGAACTCAATGCAATTGTGGTATAATGGTTTGGGTACAAAATGAGGCACAATGAGCATACGCACTCTTCCACATCTTCTCCTGAATGGAACAGTTGGAGCAATTAAATCCCTCTTGATATAGGAAAGGGGAAGTGGTAGCATGTTGTTAATCAACAGTGAAAATGTATCATAATTGGTTGAGATTTAGTTTGTTAAAAGGGATCAAGAACATAACAGCTCCTTCCCCTCCATTAAATTCCTTTTAAACTTAGTTAAAAGCCTGTTCATTATTCCAGATATTCCTAATTCAGGAAGGGGAAGCATGACCATTTAGAGGAGCAAGGAGACTGAAACCTTAGAGGGTAATGGTGTGACAGTCCCTGGAGTAATGAAGACAGAAATTGATGCTGTCGTAATCCCTTGGGGAAATGTAAATTCTTTCTGTGAACTTTGCTCCGTTTTATCCTCTGATGACTGTAAACTTGTAAACCAACCCCCACTGCAACCTGAAAGGAAGTTTGGGGTCTATAACTTGTTTGATTCTCACTGGATTTGTGAAGCAGTCCACTGGGCGTTTCCTTCTGTAAGCCCTAGCAGGAATAAACCTAGAATGTCTCAAATCAACCTGGTCTCTGCTTATGACAGCCTGCCCCACACCCTTTCCAGTCCAACAACAATATGAGGTCCTGCACATACCTCACAGCATCTATAATAACAATAGCAATAATACTAATAAAATAATATGGACTACTGACCAAAATGTAAATAAGACTATAAAATTAGAAAATATGAATGAGTTTACACTTGGTAATGAGAGGGTTTTTTTAGATACATCACAATGAGAACATGGACACATAATAAAAGATTGATCACGAGGGTAGATCAAGATTTAAAAAATTCTAACTGTGGCGAAAAAAGTCCCTTAAAAGAGAATGAAAAGCATGCAACATACTTGGTAAAGGTTTGCAGAATCTATGTCAATTAACTTTAATTTAATATGGCAAATTATTTTATGTAAATATGTTTTAAAAATAAAAATAAAATATCCAGAATATCTGATCAAATATGCAAACCAAGAAGAATTTAACTAAAAATAAATACATGGGCATATTACTCAAATTCAAATAATTTCATTTTGGAAAATTCAAAATGAAACAAGAAGATGATTTTACTGACCTAATAAATAAAATGTTTTCCATCTCCAAACCTTACAAAGTCATTTTCTCGCAAGTGAGCACAGGACAAGGGATTCTCGTGACTCAATTGCTGGAATGTAAAGTGGTTCAGCTACTTTGAGAGACAATCAGACAGTTTCTTACAAAGCCTCTCATTGCTTTACCATTTTATCCTGAAACATGCTCCCAGGTGGTTGCCTCGATGAGTTGAAAATACATGTCCCCCTGAAACCGTGCACTAATGAATTATAGCAGCTCTATACACAGTGAACCCAGCTTGAAATGACCAGCGTGGCCTTCAGCATATAAATAAATAAACAGTCTGTGATACAATAAATACAAATAATGTTATTTTAAAGAGCTTTCAACCCATGGAAATGTTTAGATAAATCTTAACTTGAAGTAGACCTTAAAAAACAGAATTTATCATATGGCTTTGAAATAAAATTGTTAAAAAGAGAATCCTATACAGGTATGACAAACCGATCAGTGACTGTCAGTAATTAGGAAATATGGTGTTCAATCGGGGAGGCATAGGCACTTTTTTGCAGTACTAAAATCTTTCTACTTGTTACCACCATAGCATAAATATGACATTTTGATTCATAAAAGCACTGAAAATTTCACAACATAATGAGTCAGCCTTAGCTTTGGAAATATAAAAATAAAAGCTTAGGGATCTTACAATAGAAATCAAATTAAAAATGATATTATTAAAAATGTATGAGACAACTCTCTGAAGTTGGCAGGGACACCATGCTAACATACATAACTCTAAGGTGACCAAAGACTGTAAACCTAAAGGCAACATAAGTGCACACAGCACCATGCTCTCTGCCTTACAAATTCCTTTTCTATGGCTATAAGGCTCAAAATATGAAATCATTGCACATGTACAATATAATTGAAAATTATATAAATGAAAACGCCCAATGAGAAATGGAATCAAATGTTCTCAATACAACAAAATGTTGGACAACTTTAACGAATAACAAAACACAACATAGTTTTGATTTATAATGTGAAGTGTAAAAATCAGTATTTCCGAGGCCTTTCATATAAGTAAATGATTGAATGAATAAAACAAATGAGGTAAAGAACACCTCCCACACTAGAATTTCCAGTGACTTATATGTGTACTCATGCAGCCACTAGAAAGCAAACCATGAAGTCCTTCAATATTTGATTTTACTGTGGCCCACAAGGTATTTAATTAGAAAGCACATTGCATTTGGTAAATCTACTGTAAAAGATATCTTTACAGTGTAAATTATAAAGATGTCACCTTTAGGAATAATGTGCACTTGACACAGCCATAGTATTTTAAATGATATACACCTGCAAAAGTCTTTGCTTGTCCTTAAATTATTAAAACTGAAAATATTTGATACCTTTGAATTATGATTATGGTGATGAATACTTAATACCTAGTAGATTCCAAGAAAAAACAATCACACTGGTGTTGGAACTAGTGCAGCCAGAATTCTCTGTAGAGGTGAGCATGGCAGGACATCATCCAATGTAGCATGTATATACTCGAGTATAATCCGACCAGAATATTCATGGATGCACCTAATTTTACCACAAAAACTGCATTGAAAATGTGCTGTAAAGCTTGGCTGGTACTCAAGTATATACGGTACTTTGGACATGTGATCAAGAGCGAACAGTCCCTGGAGAATGTCATATGACTGGTGAACTATACGGTGGTGAAGAAATATAAGGCCCCCAGTGGGATGGATTGACACAGTAGCTGCCACAACAGACTCAAATACAGATGGTGAAGATGGCCCAGGTCCAGGCAGTACATTGTTCTGATGCACAGACGCCACTTGATGGCATCTAACAACAATAGTACAAACTGAAACAAACAATATACCGTGCTGTTTGAACTGGAACAACTCAGAGTAGCATACAGTATTTGTGTGTGTGTGTGTGTATGTGTACAGATGTCTTGATAATTTGAATGTGTCTACATTGAGAGCATGAACCATAAAGTGTGTAACAAACGTAAACGAGATAACACAGCTGAACTAGAAAGAAAACCGACTAGGATAAAAAGGGATGCCAGGTCATAGTTGACTCCAGCAACGACCCATCTGTGTTCAAGGGAAGAGGGTCAGATGTGAATGTCAGTCTTTTCTGACCTCTTACAGACCCTTAACTAGACATTATTGACTCCCGCCAGTAACTCCAAGAGTGTGCTAGTTGGAGTAAAACAATGAGATCTCTACAGCGAGTCTGCTATTTCCGAAGCAGGTCAACAGAACAGTTTTCTAGCTTTCAACTAGTATTCCAGTGCTTCACTGTTTTCACCATCAAGTGCCTCCAGGTGCCCTCGATGAGTTTGGAAATGTATCCCTGATTTCCTAAGGTTCATCAAACACTGGTTCTTTGCATGGGGCAATAGTTTCTCCTGTTACAACTTTTTGCTTCATAGATATCAATGGTAGACCAGGAGCCATACAATTAGAGAAATTCCTTGGGGAAAACAGTGACATGGAGAAGTGTCCCCAGACCCCAACCGGAACCAGTCCTGAAACTGTCCATCTGCACCTGCTTCAGGGCGTATCCTGTGATCTGTGGAACCTGAGCGCCCCTGCAGCTTAACTCTTTCCCAGCAGGGAGTTTTGTGTTGGGGATCACATTGACTTCCTCTCACTCTCTTTCTCACAGAGTAATAGACAGCCATGTATTCTGTTTTGTAACTGTCCGTTTGCGGATAACTGTGTTCTTGTCACTGTCTCTGCAGATGATGATGGAAGTACTTACACACAAAGACTACATACCAAGGTAATTTAACCTCCCCTCTTGAGGGGATGATTTTATTTCACAGGAAAGTTTTATTCATTTCACAGGAAGTTATTGTCTTGGTTTCTCATCACTAAGTGCAAAACCGGTAAATAAGGATTCAGGTCAATATTCTGAGCATAGCTTTCACCCACCCCCCAGGTTTTCTGACAGTATCAGGATGTGAGTTTTCACAGCGTGTGTCGCACACAGGAATCAATGCGGTGTCCTCGGACTTCAGGCTGCCAATCTGTAGCTAAGCTGTGCTGACTGAGCCATCCAAGAAGACATAGCCCTGTGTGAAGCTCTGGACATATGTTGACTTCCCAGCGTGGGTGTTGATCCAGCCCATCCACTAAAGGCTTTATCCTGGTGCTTGTCACACCTGATGAGTACCATAGCTGGAGAAGGTGTATCCGGAAGTCCTGCAGGACACCTTCACCTACTCTCCTGGCTTCTGCACCTTGGCCTCAGACTGCACTAACTGCATCTGGGCATGCACACCTGTGAGGAAGTAAACCAGAAGGTGAGGGCTCTGGAGCTGCCACAGTCTTCTCTCCAGCCCCATGTCTGATCTTACCCAGGGCGGCTGCCAATAGGAAAATGAAGCCGCATAGTCACCCCTTGATGAGTGCACTTTGTTGTCAGTGGGTCAGGTGCAACCTATATGGCAATGTCCTTGCTTATTGCTGAATGAGGGGTGATGGCTTCAGCTTTCAACTCTCTTAGACATTTATGTGTGCATGAGTATCACATTCATGAACGTAGTTCTGCTCTACATTAGGAATAAATAATAGGAAGCCTAGATAACTCTAGAGCAGGGGTTCTCAATCTGTGGGTTGCGCCCCCTTTGGGGGCCAAACGACCCTTTCACAGGGGTCACCTGATTCATAACTAGCAAAATTACAGCTATGCAGTAGCAACGAAAATCATTTTATGGTTGGGTGGGGGGTCACCACGACATGAGGAACGGAATGAAAGGTGGAGAAGCATGCTCTAATCACACGGAGAATAGTGCAGCTGCAGATCTCAAGTGTATCCTGGACTCCTGATGCCTAATGGTAGGCGCATCTCACCAAGTGAACTGACAGCTAGTCATGGCTGGTACAGATTTACCCACTTACACATGACTCTTATAATTTCACTGACTTCATAGGTGAGGTGTGACAAAATAAACTTTTCAAGAAGTAATTTTGACCATTCAAGGGGGCTGTGTTCGTCTGGGAGAAACAAATCCTGACACTCATATGTGTGTAAGATAGAGCTTCATATCAAAGAGCAATTATATTTTGAGAAAACATCCCAGTGCAGTCCAGATCAAATCCATATTAGCCCATAGGTTTGATCCTAATCCATAAATTTCTTTTCAGACTTACGCAGCAAAGATGCCAAATGTAGGACGCTCACAGGCATGTTGGTGAAAAGTCTTGTGGATCCAGTAGTACTGAAGTATCTCAGGCCTGGTGCAAGTCTCCCTGTGGTTCTGCCAGCTCTCTAAGTGTGTCTCCTCAACAGGAAGGTGAAGCAGAGAGAGTGTGTGGCCTGCCACCCAGGAGAAAGAGAGGAAATTCCTGAAGCCTCATGAGAAGGTCACAACCATAAGCAAGCATCTTCAGACCATGACCTGGCTGACAGGCTAGACTCCACCCCTATGTTTATTTATCAAGTTAACATGAAATTATGTAATTGCACCAGGACCATTCCTCTTGGTTGTGATGAGGTTTAGTGATTTACTGAGGGGTGGGGGGTTGTCTTACTCATGTTACTGTATCATTCTCCCTCTTACACTAATGAGTGTGTTTTCATAAATAGCCACCTATAACTTCCAAGGCATATTCTCTTACTCGTTTAAAAGAATTGAAACAAAAACATCACTTTAAAGGCATAAAATTTGCTAATTTCTACTACTCACATAAAAACCAGTCCACAAAGCACAATGGAAAAAATTGAAAAAGCAACCAATTTTATAATATAAAAGTCTGTAAACGCTTAAAAAACATCCAAATCAAAGGAATACAATATTTAAAATATAGGAAAATATTATCTTTATCACCATAAGTCTAATAGTATTCCATACATAAATTCAATTAGTTTACAATATATATTAAAGTGACATTAACAGGATTAACCAAAGTTGTAGACTTAAATTAAAAATAATATCAGTGCTGTAAAAGAGAGAGGGAGAGAGAGAGAGGGAGGGAGGGAGGGAAGGAGAGAGAGAGAGAGAGAGAGAGAGAGAGAGAGAGAGAGAGAGAGAGAGAAACCATAAGATCAGGATATATCACTGCAAATTTGGGAAAATATCAAGAGTAGAGCACACATGTTCATAAAAATACTTCTGTTTATGAATGGTCCTATAACTATCCAAGAGCTTAGGGCTCATGAGAACACACTAACCTTTGAATGTTCTTCATTTAAAAGGCCAGGACATTGGTTTTTCCGGTTTCAGCAAGAAGAATCTGGTTACAGAGCAGAAGGGGTGATAAAATATAGATCAGTTTTCTTGATGTTGGGCCATGAGGCATCCTTTGCACACATCCCCCTATAACATCTATTTACATGAAGATTACCACAACTCTGTGCCTATGTACCCATTTTGTGTCCTCTGTGAACCCTTGCAACTCCATTTCCACTGTGGATCCCTGCGCTCTCTGTCTTGGCCTGTCTCATCCTCCTCTGAGTCAGGCATGAGTTCCTTATTCTGCAATGTGAGACCTGGATGCACTGGTGCTGGGAGTCCCTGCATGCACGCATCAGAGAACTGACATGGACGGACATATCAAAATGCCACCCAAAATCTAGAGAGAGGGACATTCAGAGAGGCACAGCAGAAATCTGCTTACCTGGATCAGAAACCACTGAAACCATTTATTTGAAAAATATATATGTAAATTAAAATGTGATCAATTTCTAGAGGCTGAGTATTGATTACTGTGACTGAGAAACCATTGGGGCCGGCCATTAGTGGAGCCCCATGTTCTATGGACATTAACTGTAAAACCCCTCCAGATTTTTGAGTGAACATTCAAAACAAGTTCTCTTGTTTCTGGCCCTGGAGAGGAAGACCATTCTCAAGCTGAAAGATTTCTCACCACAGGAAGGTCGTTTTTATTAACTTTTCATAACTGGAGGTGAAATATTTCCCCTATCAAACACACATCCATATCTCACATCTTACCCATGACACTTAAGTAGGGGAGGAGAGTGAGAGGCATAGTCAACAGGGATAAACAGTTCAAAGTTAAAGAATGTGGATACTGCTGATAAGGAAAGGAACATGGACCAGGGAATATATCAACTATAGCACAGGCATGAAGGTCAGAGCCCCACTACCCAGGTCCTATAAGATGTTCAGACTCAATCAGAAGATCACACAGAAAACTCCCTGTTTTCTCACTTCAACACCATGCAAATTCCCAGCATAACAAATGTGGATTATGATTTAGAAAGGGAAGAATCTGCCCCTCTGAGGAGGAAAAAAATAGCAAACATTAATATGGTGTAACTCTTGCCAGGATAGCATAAATCCTCATAAGACTTAGCTCTGAGACCAAGGGTAATAAATGTTTCTACCTCACAGAAAGAGTAAATAAGATGAAATTCTCATTTATCTGAATACATCAATCCCATATGATCATGTCCTTTCTGAGCAGTTAGTTTTTAGTCTGTGTAGCATTGTGACATCTCAAATTTAATTTAACTTTTTGAAGGTTTTCATGTTTCATTTTATATTGAAAACTGAACTGAATATTTTTTGAGTCAGTCACACAATCAACTTTTTTTTAACACATTGCTATAGATCTGCAAACAAAGAATGAGAAGACTAAAGAGATGCTCGCATTCTAATAGAAAGTAAGTCAGTGGAGCAGTGAATAAAGCAAACATAAAGAACAATTCGTTTATTTCAAAATACAATGAAAGTAATAGCTGAAGGGAGATGCCTGAGTACAATCTGTCAAGTTTTAAAGGCAAAATGAAGATTACTTATGATACATAAGCAGTATCATAAAGAGCAAATGTGTCATGATCCAAAACATTTGACTAAGACTAGAATTCAGAATCCTGAGCACCTGAAAAGAGGCATGAGAGTAATATTATTTAGGGAGAATCCAGACTGCATCCTACTTGAGAATGACTGGGAAGTTCCTTGATCTTGGACCCAACACCTCCAGGCACACCTAGGTCAGTCTCTCTAGACCTACTTTGTGAATTACTTGTTTGGCATATAGTCCATTCTGTGTAAAGTGTGAATGAAGTCACCGCCAATATTAATT
This sequence comes from Tenrec ecaudatus, assembly GCF_050624435.1. NCBI lineage: Eukaryota > Metazoa > Chordata > Mammalia > Afrosoricida > Tenrecidae > Tenrec > Tenrec ecaudatus. The sequence continues at coordinate 138,190 of NW_027459384.1, read as the reverse complement.
CAGAACACTTCTTATTAGGTAGTTGCCATTGTCATAGTTAACTTTACTTCAAAAATTGGAGGAAACATTAACCTTAATATAGATGGTGACACATTGTTTTTGTGTATGTGGAGATCATTTTGACTCAAGGTCACTATTTACTACTGACTAGAACTGGACGCAGATAGTTTTCTAGACTGTAATCTGTGTGGACACAGCTTGTCAGTTGTTGTGTGCACAGGGACCAGGTGGTGGTGGTAATGGCTCACCTTTCAAATACCATCCATGATCTTAAAATTTGAGTCACAGGGATTGCTATTTTATAACCTGCAAATATAGGGAAAAACCAAAATTAAAAAAATATTTTATTAACATGTAAGTATTTTTTGATGGACTGTAAGCAACTGTTTTCCCTTCTCAACCCCATCACCCTCCTAACCGGGGCTGAGAAGTTTTAACCTCATGTCTGAGCTACAATCAGTAATAAAGGATGAGCATGCTTTCTGTGACTTTCCTAAAAATTACTTCATTATTTTCAGCTTTTTTTGTGCACTATACACTTGTATTACATTTATATTTATTCTTAAACAAAAGGAATGGTGTAATAGATTTCAACAGATAAGGAATGGTGTGACTATCACACAAGTAATTATGAAGGTGTTTGTTAAGAGAAAGTGTGCTCACTTTCTGTGGAAAACACAGAATTGTCCATCCTAGATTGAAGATTGCAAAATAAATAAAGAAATAAAAATACTTATGGTACCTTCTGAGTAAAAAAAACAACATTCATGCAAAATGCACGATAAATATAAAAGTTATCACACTTGTGAATCTCTCTAGGTGAGAAATGCCCATCAATATAACCAATAGAAGAAATATATCCTAACAATCTATGTGCATGCTAAGACAAAAAATAAGGCCACATTATCTTCATGAAAATCTGTCAATAGTCTGTCTGGCCTGAGAATGGCTCCCTCATTTCAGAAAACTGCAGTGTCACAAAGGGACAGGGAATCCAACTGCCAGTTTATTCATATGGTGAACATCACATTTTCTATATTTTCAAGAAATTAAGTTGAAACTAAGAAAAAACCCTGAAGATCACAAGACAGAATTTCGTAAGAACGACCACTTCCATGCAAATACCCTTTTACAGGAGTAGTTCAAGCCTGTCTGAGAAGATCACTTTGGGTCACAATCAACTGGATGGCGGTGAGAGTTTCTTGTTACAATTTAGGAGACACTAGTACACTTCCTGCGGTTGTAAATAGCGATCCCTCAGAACCTTTGAGAGCGTTGGGAACAAAAGCAACTGAAGTCAAAGCAGAAAGCTGCATCTGAGCACAGCCTTGCACCTGCTCCTGCTCCTGGGCCTGTGCTGTTAGTGCTGAGCGCCCCCTGCTGGTCCCAGCACCCAGGCTGTCCTGCAGGATAGTGTATGTGAGAGCCACCCTGACTTCCCTGTCTGTGTCCACCTGCACTGTAACACACGAATGTGTCCTCAGTGCCCTCAGAGGTCAGAGGTAGGGAGAACTGCTTTTTGGAAGAGTCAAGGTCACTACCTCATTAACCAATAGTAGGAGATCTCCATACACCATGGCCTCTCCTTGGGTGCTGCCTAATCCGATTCCAATTATCCTCTCTCTGACACTGACCACATGGTACAACAAGCACCTTCAGGAGAAAGATGGGAAGGAAGGAGATAGACATTTCTGAACTGAGTCGCCCTAGCTCAGCAGGCTCCAGAGTCTCCTCCTGGTAAGGCCACTTTTACCCAGGAAACTATATCAAGCATTTTCATGAGTGTAACTGACCAGTCAAAGGTTGGGACCCATGAGCACTTTGCTCATGTCAAAGCACCAGGGTTCCACCTGGAGATTTCTACAAAGCTGTTTCCCAAATCAAGTTGAATGCAGGCAGGTGAGTTAAGTAAGAAAGGAAGCAAATGAATATACACGGATATCATGGCTACTTATTGGGGAAATTTTCTAGCAATATTGGGAATGTCTTTCGTAAGAAAAAGGCCAGGAAATTTGACCTGAGGATCTTCCTATTACGACAACGCACCCGCTCATTCTTCAAGGGCAGCAAGGGCTGAACACAGAATTTCATGAAGAAAGCTAACCTAATCTGCTCTATAGCCCTGCTGTTATTCAAAAGTCAGAGTGGGCTGCTCCAGAGTGTTATTCAGAAGTCAGAGTGGGCTTGCACAGTAATACATGGCCGTGTCTGAGTCCTTCAGGCTGCCCCACTGCAGGGACATGGTGCTGATGGAGTTGTCTGTGGAGATGGTGACTTTTCCTTGGAAAGATGGGTTGTACTTGGTGTCAGCGTTATTAGGATAAATCATTCCTATCCATTCCAAGCCCTTTCCAGGTGGCTGCCTAATCCAGTGGATCCAACTTCCAGTAAAGCTGTACTCATATATCTTACAGGAGATTCTCAAAGACTCCCCAGGTCTCTTCACCTCTGCCCCAGACTGCACCAGCTGCACCTGAGCACAGACACCTCTGGAGATAGGATTCAGAGATCAGAGATTACACACACACACACACACACACACACACACACACACACACACACACCACCGCCACCACCACCTACCACCCCTGCATTCAAACCCTGTGGCAATCCTGATTTGGGAGAAGAGCAGTGAGGTGATCTAGGGGGAAAGTCCCCATCTTGCAAGGAAAATGGAAAGCAATCACACTGTGGCCCCCAGCTGGGTGATGAGGGGGCTTCCCCTGTGGAGGTGGCCTGTGGGTCTAAAATGGATGTCTTCCACTTTGCATATTTCTGCCTTGCCCTCCATGTCAGACTCCTCCAGCCTTATAACCCTGGAAACCCAAGGCAGGGGAGGTGCGGGTCTTGGCACTGCTAGGAAGGACAGAACCTGATCCTACTAACATCACACAACACACACACAACACAACACACACACTGGCAGCCACCCACGGAGAGTTTTGAACGGTGGCTCTCCACTGACAATCCACACCCGGGGAGTAATGGTTTCAAACCCATTGTGAATCTGCAGCTCAAGTAGCTTGGGGCCCTCACAGACAGTCCCTCCTTATTGTCTGTGGGAATTATGTCCAGGATAGAAATTACCTCTGTCTCCTTAGTGAAGACTTTGAAGAATCTGATCTCCCAAATGTCACCTTTTGACAGACTCTCAGGTGTGTCCTAGCGCCCAGGTCTGCCCTGCGCTTCCTGCTGCCTGAGGAGAGGAAAATCTCAGGGAATGTCAGCTTTACTCAGAGTGTCAGACAAATCTGTGCAGATTAAAGCCAAAGATGAGTGTATCACTCTGAATACTCATGGTCAACGTGGCCCTTGTTACCGCCTCACTGACATTGTAGCTCCGTTCAGAAAAAATGTTAAAAATCTAATAAAGAGAATATTTCACCTTCAGCAGTTTCATAATTAGTCCCTAAATGTTTCTCTGAAATGCTCTGATCTAAACTAAATAAAACCATCAGTGTGTTAACTTTTCTCTCGCTGAGGAGGCTTTGAGGTTCAGGAAACACAAAGAACCGCTGCCATAACAGCCCACGAAGACAATGTCCTACATCTGGATTTTGAGAGTAGTCACTGGGGACTTTAAACCACATGAGGTGCAGCAAATTGTCTCTCCCTTTCCAGAGTGATGATCATTGAAGACACATGGAAACCATTCATCCAATGCTGTAATGAATCATGGATATGAGTCTCCTGAATTCTAAGACCAGAAAAAATAGACGATTCCTTGCTATTAGTACTCACTTGTTTGGAAAAGACAGCATTAGAAGGTCTTGGGGTAGAGTTGGATAAAAAAGTGGACACACACACACACAAAGAAAAGAAAAATAAAAAGACTAGGCTTCCTGGTTGGGTAGACTTGTGGAAGTCCTGAGACTATGGCTGTCTATTTCAGTGTTAAGTCCATAATTGAAAATGGTGAATTGAAATACTCCACTATTTGGTTGCATTATGCTGTTACTTATTTATTGTATTTAAAATATTAGCTAGAACTTATTTTATATATTCTGAAGAAATAATGTTATATTCTCTCCACCTGTCTGGTAGCTCATCATAATGTGGTGGCCTGTGCTTTGCTGGCATGCTGGAATATACGTCAGTGTTATATGTAATGCCAGCAGGGTCATCCAAAAGCAGCAGATTTCAACAAAGCTTCCAGACTAAGAACAGACAATACAGGACCCCTCTCCCCTCTTCAGAGGAAGAAGCTGCTAAAATCTTATGCAAACCTTTGAAGCATTGTTGAATACTGACAGCCTAAGCAAAGAAAGTAGGAAATTTTTTAAACTACTCAAGTTCGAGGGCCCTAAAATGTGACAAAAGAGAGGCTGATTTCTTGGAGTGGAGATGGCCATGAGGACATGATTTGGGTAAATCCTCTGCGAGTGGAGCCCTCAGCATCTTCATTTACTGATGGAGCATGACTCGAGGTAGAGAGAAACAACTGAGAAAGTCTTCTAAGGACCAGAACTTGGAATTTGCATACTACAAATTTAGGGAATTTGGAAGTGGTCAAAAATAAATGAGATGCATGGTATTGATTGGTATCCTAGGCATTAGTGAGCATAAATGGAATGACTGGTATTGGCCAATGTGAATCATAAAATCATAGGATTTACTATGCCGGGAACAGCACAGTCAAGAGAATGGCATGGCATTCATTGTCAGAAAGCATCTTACTAAACCCATCACGAAACACATTACAATCTTTGAAAGGATTATATCTGCCTTCAAGGAAATCCAATCAATACAACTATTATCAAACATTACTTGAACAATGCAATTGCCGCCAAATTTAGCATATCAATAAGTAATGTATAATACGAATAAAAAATATTTTAATTTGCTCCTCCCTCCGCACTTTCTGCTGTTGAGATCTCAATTCCATTATTATACATCCCACATGCAATAGGTTTGATTTTACATATTTCTTATATTGTATTCCTATGTCATAAAAATAGCGAAATCCCTTGGGGGAAACAGCGAGATGGAGAAACATCCCCAGACCACAACAGAAAACCAGCCCTGAAACAGTCCCTCTGCACCTGCCCCTGAGTGTGTCCTGTGATCTGTGGGTCCTGAGCGCCCCCTGCTGCCCAGCTCTCTCCCAGCAGGGAGTTTGTGTCTGGGATCATACTGACTTCCTCTCAAGTTCTCACAGAGTAACAGAGGGTCTTGTCTTCTATTTTCTAACCTTCCATTTGCAGATGAACTGTGTTCTTGTCATTGTCTCTGGGGATGTTGAATCAGCCCTTCACAGAGTCTGCATTGTTCTTAGTGCTGCAAGGCAGTGTTTACACAGGGATATGAACAAAGGCTACATACCAAGGTACTTTTATACTCCTCTCTTGAGGGGTGATTTAATGTCACAGGAAAGTAAGGTCAATCTCAGGAAGTAATTTTCATTGTCTGTCATTTCTAAGTGCATTACTGGTAAATAAAGGATTCAGCGAAATATTCGAAGTCGCTGCCTCAGTGAGCACAGCTGCCATATCCCCAGGTTTCCTGACGCTCTCAGGATGTGGGTTTCACAGTGTGTGTCTCACACAGGAATAGGTGGCAGTGTCCTTACGCTTCAGGCTGATAATCTGTAGATGAGCTGTGCTGATGGAGGCATTCAAGGAGAAGACATAGCCCTGTGTAAAGCCCTGGACATATTTTGACTCCCCAGTGTAGGTGTTGATCCAGCCCTTTCACGGAAGGCGTTCTTTTATGGGAGCTTGTCAAATTCTATTCATACTGTAGCTGGCGAAGGTGTTTCCAGAAGTCTTACAGGATAACTTTGCCAATCTCCAAACTTCCCCCCTATGCCCAGACTGCACTAACTGCATCTGGGCATGCACACCAGTGACGAAGTAAACCAGAAGGCACATGCACACCTGTGAGGAAGTAAACCAGAAGGTGAGGGCTCTGGAGCTGCCACAGTAGTCTCTCCATCCCCATATGTTATTTTACCTAAGGTGACTGTCAATAGGAAAATGAAACCCCACAGTTACTCCTTCATGAGTGCACTCTGTTATCAGTGGTTTAGGAGCAACCTAGATGGTAATGTCCTTGCTTAATGCTTCCTCAGGGGAGATGGCTTCAGCTTTCAACTCCATAGGGCACTTGGTTGTAGATATAATTCACATTCATGAATGTATTTCTGGTCTACATCTGTGATAAATAATAGGAAGCCTATATAATGCTAGAGCTGTGGTTCTCAACCTGTGGGACACGACCTATTTGGGAATCAAACGACACTTTCACAGTTGTGGTCTAAGACCATTGGAAAACACATATTTCCAATGTTCTTAGGAACCAAGAGACAGCTCCTCTGTCTCCAGGCAGGACTGCCCACATGCAGATACACCCACATACCAGTACCCGGCGTGATTGCATCATCATGCCAACCCTATTACATACATCATGTACAAATACAGGTGTATATGACAGTTTTGGCACCATAATGTACTTATATGGATCAGTCATACATGTATAGAGAGCAGCTACTGTGCAGAGAGCAGTTACTCTGTAGAAAGCAGCTGCTGTGTTTAAAGCAGCTACTCTGTTAAAAGCATCGCCTGTGTTGAAAGCAGCAGTATGGAAGGTAAAACAACATTTCATGAATTATAATTACTGGGTAAATGTAAAATCACCAACAACTACAAATATATACACATATGTACCATGGGAACTTAATCTAGATGCTGATCGGTCTTTTTATATTCAGCTGTGGTTGATGTGAATACTGCCCCTTGTGATGGTAACAGGTATGTAAAGAAAACAACACAGAATCGTAATCATAGGAAACTTTAATGAACTGTATTGACTGAACTATGCCATCTATCATCTTTTGTATTATTAAAACTATTGTTATATATTATTTTCGCTAGCAAACCATTACATGACAATGGATCATGTAGAAAAGAACATTGAGAAAATATAGTAGGGATTTTTTGCAGTATGTTTTTACCTCAATCATTGCAGCAGGAATTGAGAAACCGCAATATGGTATTTGTTGTGAAGTCCTATCAGCCAAATCCATGAAGCCAAACAAACTAAAATGCCTTTTTGATAACAAGCATCGGAGCTTTGCCAGCAAGGATACCAACTATTTTATAAGCAAAGCTGATGGACTCAAGAAAGCCAGACTTGATATTGGTAGCAAGTACCACAAAGAAAAAGTAGCAGCCGTTGAATCTTCATATTTGGTGGCACTCAGAATCGCCAGAGCTATGAAACCTCACACCATTGCTGAGAATTTACTGTTGCCAGTGGCCAAAGTCCTTGTTGGGTTCTGATCGGAAATGAATTTGTTACAAAATTGAGTGTAATTTCCTCACCTAATGACACTGTCCCCAGAGAATAGCTGACATGTCTGCTGATATTTTTGATCAGATAATCCAAGAAATTAAATCTGCTCCAATTCCAATATTTAGTATCCAGCTTCATGAATCTACAGACCTTGCAAACTGTTCACAGTTACTCTTTTACGTGAGGTGTATGAATGACAACTTTAAAGATGCGTTTCTTTTTTGTAAACCTCTTGAAATGACAACTGCTGCACTTGAAGTATTTGATACATTTGGTTCATTTCTGAAAGAACATACGATCTCTTGGGGAAAGGTTTGTGGTGTTTTCACAGATGGGGCTCCAGTTATGCTAGTATGTCGATCTGGATTTCAACGTTTGGTACTGAATGAGTGACCAGAATTCATCAGAACTCACTGTATGATTCATTGGCAAATATTAGCAATGAAGATGCTGCCACAAGAGTTACAAGAAGTGATGAAAAGCGTCATAATTTCTGTCAATTTTGTAATGACGAGCACTTTAAACAGTCGACTGTTTTCCCAACTGTGTAACAAGTTAGATACGCCAAGTTATGGTCTGTTATTTCCCACTGAAGTGAGATGGTAGTCAAGAGGAAGAATTTTAAAACATGTTTTTGAGCTTCATAGTGAACTCAAAGCGTTTCTCAATCAGATAGCAAGACCGTAGTTCGAAGCACCTTTCAGTGATAAAAGTGAACTGCAGATATAGCTTACTTGGTTGATGTGTTTGTCATCATGAATGAGTTCAATTGATCCCTGCAAGGACCAAATGCAACATGCCTCGAATTGTCTGAGAAGATACAATCATTCCACATGATATTTCAGCTTTGGCAAAAAAAATAATAATTGGTTGAAAATAAAATGTATGTATGGCCTACCTTATCTGCTTTCTTTGAGGAACATTACAATGAACCAGCCAAAAGGACCCCGATGATAATTTCTGTGAAAGAACACTTATACATGCATGCAGCTGCTCATGTGTTTGCTGACCCCCTTGAAGTCCCTTGCCTTAGCATCCTGCGTTCCTGCTAATGGTAGCACATTAATATCTCAGGAGGGGTTATAGGCTATGGATAGTTACAAGCAATTGCCGATTTGGAAAATAACTTAAATTACTGAATATGAAACTGATGAATAAATATGAGAGGTTTAACAGAGGTGCAGAACAGAGATAGAATTTAGCCAGGAATGTGAAGTTGAGAAAGATTTTACTGAGGCAGGGAAAGAACTCCCAGGAGGGAAGGGAGAGCAGAGAAAGGGATGGAGGCATCTTGAGCCCCTGGGAAGGTTCTGAGACCCAACATATTAGGTCAGGGAAATAGCACCTGGTAGTGAGGCAGTGGGACTTAAATAGGGTCCAAGCCAAGGACATATGCGTTGATAAGGGGAAGGGAGGTTTTAGTGCTGTAGCTGCAGGATTTGAGCCAGGATGGGGTCTGTGAGTAAATAATCTTGTTCTCAGAAAACTTGCTTCCTGGAACACTGGGGAGAAGAGGCTGTGCTCTGCCCCAGGAGGTAAGCTTTTTGAACTGCTGGAGGCAGATGCTTTCCATTTCAGCCAGGTCATTTGTCTTCTCGAGAAGCTGGTACAGGTGGCTGCCTTGGTTCGGACCCGGCCCAAACAAAATCCACACCTAAGTCACAATAAAGAATTATTTCACAACAGAATTTTAAACATTTTAAAATTATTATCTGTTCTTCTGAGACAGACTATCACTAGTCACAATCACGCCATCTTTTTGAATGAATGATCTTCATCCTTCACCCTCCCATCTCAGAAAGTCTCACCAGTGTTTGATTTTAAAATGGACTCTTATGTTCTGGAGATCAGGAAATTGTAATTAATAATGTTGTTGAATTTGATGTTGTAACCAGGATATTGCTATTTTTATTTTATTAACCAGGATGTTATCATCAATCCTGTACCCCGTAGGACTCACTCATTTTAAAGAAGAATAACATTAGTTTTACTTTCTGCTTTTGTCCATGTTGGCTTAAGCCCTAAACAAATGATAAATGAGCTTTTGCCTTTAAAGATTGACTGAAATATCCACTTAGAACTGCAATCAAAGAGTCACTTTTAGATTCTAGCAGTCCAGTGATAACCAAATAGTCTCTTCTAAATTATCAAGGCATTATAGTGTTCATCATTTATTTGATGCCACAACACTTCTGCCAAAAGTCGCATGTCTGAAGAGCAAGTTTAAGGCTTAGTCCCCAACCCTTTCATCTCAACCCCCAAAAGAAGAGATTTTAAGGAGGGTAGAATCTCAACCCCCAAAAGAAGAGATTTTAAGGAGGGTAGACTTAAGGGAGTTCCCCTGTAGACATTTAAAGAGAGCGAGCTTAGTCCCCTGTCCTCAATTCTGACCAGATGGATGAAAATATCCACTCTTGATTACAGAGCTATTAATAAAGAGCTTTGCAGAAATGACTATATGTTTAGGTTCTCTGGTGAAAGAAAGCCACAAACAATTCGGTTTATAAATGGCTCTGCCAATATTTTTCTTTAGATTATTTCAGGCAAAGCTTTCTTGGGGTGTGAGCCTATTCCCACCTCTCTTTTCTCTACCACATATACTGAATGAAATTCTCCTTGTTCTCACTATGATAACTTTGATGGTTTTCCCCGTGAGTAACGTGTTTCAGTTCAATACTTCAATGTCTTCTTAAGTTGCTCTTTAAAATGTTCTGTTCAGCTCTTCCTTCATCATTTCTTCCGTTTGCTTTACCTACATTTCTACCAGTGGCAGGTATCAGTCTCCTTGATGTTCGCCTCTATCATTCTTTCTTTTCTGTCTTGGGAATGATGTTGCTTTCTTCATACATAATACTATTGATGCCATTTTACAGCTGATCCAGTTTCCTGTTGTTCACGTTCAATTAATCATATCTGTACGTGAGATGGTCTTGACATTCATGTGTGATGTACCAAAGGTTATATTTGTGCTCTCATGTCTTTGACTCATGTCTTCAGCTTCATGGTCCCAGCTTCATTTTGACTGAAGATAACAAGCTCCTCCAAAATCTCTATTATGTTTGGCCTTACACTTTATAATTTCACTTTGGTCAGGGTATACATAACATACAAAGTCAACAACAAAAAAACAAACTCACATCAATGAATTCCTTGAGATAATGACACAATGAAGTAAATAATCTTGCCCTCAGGTAGAGTACATTGGAGAGTGGATTACCTCTACCCTCTATTCAGTCAAGGCATTATAGAGCAGTCCCTTAGTGGATTGAGTGTGTGTCCTTGACAGATAGTACAGTACTCGAGGTTGCATACACAAAAGTTGTAACCTAGCCATCTTTCCCAGACTGCCTTGTTTGGAAGGGCTAATCTTCTAAGCATGTGTTGACATTTTGCTCCTCTTTGGGCTTCTATAATCCCCCATTCTATTGTGATTAATGAACTTTCAGTTACTCACGAATTTGAAAGTCTCCTGTATTCTGTGTCTTAGTGATGTAACAACCTGACTGTGAATATTTAATGCTCTTATGACTTTGTGCTAATAGCATTCCTCATCCACATTATGTATCTGTGGTTTTGTGTCATCTTTTTGTCCTTATGGCTGAGTAAATGCTGTCCTTAATTTATATTTGGGACTGGGGTATCTTTTGTACTCTAAAACATTTTCCACAGACGTACTTGATTTTACTTCAGTGAATTACATTGGTATAAGCCTATATGTATAGCAGCCATTTGTGGTTTTTACAAAGGTATATGTGATTTCCAAATTTCTATCAGAAGGACCCCGTTTTCCAACTGCTTTTCTTTCCTCTGTTTCCTAATCTCTCATTCCACTTACCAATAATTATCTATGCTACTTGACTGCATGGTAGGTCAATTTCATACTGAAGTGGTTGGAAGAATTCTTTAATTTCTTCATTAGTGATTGGTGGGTAAATTTGACTCTTCACTGTATTGGCAAGATTTTCTTGTATTTGCACAGATATTCCATCACAGGGAGCATTGTGGTTCAATATAGTTCTCAACATTTCCATTTGATGAGTGAACAGTCATTCCTCTTGTATTTGTCTATCCCGCGTAGTAAGCCATCTGATTATTTGATTCAATAAGCAACCACCATATTTCTGACTGTACATTTTTCTCACAGCCATCCTAATAGACCTTGGGATGCAATCATCACACACATAGGTAGCTAATGTCATTTCTTCTTTACCATGTTTCCTAACTCATAACCTCTGCTTCTGTGTTTCTGTCATTTTTAAGACATTCATTTTTGTGATGCATATGGGATTGTTTTGGATTAGGTTCATGAGGATGAAGTTATCTTTGGTATGATAATGTGGCCATTTGGAGGCCAAGATTACAGGATGCATCTGACATCAACAGCTTTACCCCAATCCACCCTTGCTAGCTTAATTTCTCTCTTCTACACAATATGAGAATAGAGGCCAGCAGACAGATAGGATTCTAGTACCCTCATATAATAACAGGCAGGAGCAAAGCATGTTCTTGGAAACCAAGACCTCTGCCCTTGGAATCTTCTAGACCCAGTGAAACTTGGATGCCAAGATTCATGAAGATCTCCAGAAATACAGGCACTCTTGACTGTTGAAAAGAGACCCATCATACTAGATCCATTCAAGGATGCCACATTGTGTCATGTAAAATGAAGTAAATCAAGCCCCATTTCATTTAGTCCTATTCCCCTCATTGCCATCCTGTAGAATAAATTTTAACTGCTCTCGAAGTCACTCAAGGTTATATATCATTGGTTTCTTCACTTCTTGTCCCTAGTTTGAGGCCCCTTCTTAGAAAAACAGAAAACTTACACCCTTGCTGGTAATTGAAAACTTTTGTAATAAAGCCTATAGTCCCCAATGATGTATAAAAATAGCTTATTGTCACTGTCAATGCTGATGAATGGCAACCATGTAGGACAGAGTATACTGCCCTTATGGGTTTCCAAGATTGTACTTTTTTTTGACACTTTAAGGTCTTTATTGATGCAAACCTGAGCACAGTCAGGTGGGTGGGGTCTATCAAGGAAGTGGGGTGGGCCAGGCCTGTCTCCATGATCACAAGGTTGTCTTGGGCATGCAGGATGGTCACCAACTGAGGACTCTGGGGAAGTACTTGCCAATGAGCCCCTGGTAATAGGGGTGCAGTATGTCCACATCAGGCAGGTCTGGGCATTTGATGTAGAGTTCAAACTTGTTGAACTCCTGAACCCGAGGTGGCATGTTCAGGGCTACACAACTGCCGGTAGTCACCACCGGTGTGCCACGCATAGAAGGAGTGGAACTAGAGGAAATTTGTTGAACTTCATCACTTGGTACATATACTCATCATGGCCCCAGTACATGAGGACATTCCCCAGGCTGCAGTGAGGCTGGTACATCCCAAGCTCAGAGGTGTATAGAGGATCCCTGAGGCCTGGATTGTCCTGGAAAGTTGAGTCGCAGAAGACCACAGAGGCCTGGGGCCAGCAGCCCACAGGATAGGTGTTTCTAACTACGGCCCACTGGGGCTCCTTGACCAGGGGCAGCAACTTCCCCAGATTATGCAGCATCCCCACCAGGTACAACCAGTCCTTGTGGGGATGTGCCCTCCGGATGCCCTCCACAGTCTGGAAGGCATGGAAGGAGGTAGGGACGTCCACATCCGGATCCGACTCATCCACCAGCTGGTCCAGCAGGTCTATGGCCTCCAGGACTGTCATCTCCTTGGAGGAGCAGATTCCGAAGTGGGCATGCTTCCCTCTGATGAAGTCCACCACCTGGTGTGTGTGCATGAGTCTATAGCTGGCAAAGACGAGGTCCAGGAGCTGGCCACAAGTGTAGTTTCAGAAGATGGCCTTCCCCTTGCCCATTCTGGGCTCCATCTTCAGCTGGCCAACCATTGTGGGTTCCGGGAACTCTTCAAGAGTATGGAGCCAGAGAGAAACAGTGTATCCCACAACAGACCTAGCCAGTCTTATGTAATCATCCAAGACTGCAATACTTAATGGGAGTAGTAAGCCCCATCTTTCTCCCCTCTAAAAAACATTGGTATCACTTTTACACTGAATGGACATTTCCATTTTGCTTCATGGGCAGTATCATGTACCTTGGGAAACACTGCCGTATGTCTCTAGGGGAGCCGACTGTTATCTCTCTGAATCGCAGAAGCTGGTGGTTTTGAAGCCTCCAGCTCATGATAAATGGAGGAATAAGTTCACACTGGAGCACAGCTCCAACACTGACATCCTTACATGCCTGCCACACTACAGATAACCTCGACGCCAGCAAGTTGATACACATAATGAAGAATTACACAAAGAGAAGATGTAAGACACACCAAGTCCCTGAATAGGTATTGAGGTGTTAAAGAGATTGAGGGTAAACAGGACACCCTAATCTGGTTACTCTGTTTATATTGAGTAGAGCAACTATATCCATATGTTCATAATGCAAAATAGAGTGACCTCAATTCACAATGGCCTCAAGGAGAGCCAAGTTTAAGGACCCAGGCCTTCAACTTCTTGGCCCCTCCAAACTTAGCTTCTCAAGACCATTTAGAGCAGTGGTTCTCAATCTTCTTAATACCATGACCATTTAATACAGTTCCCCCAACCATACAATTATTTCCATTGCTACTTTATAACTATAATTTTACTACTGTTATGAATCAGGCGACCCCTGTGAATGTGTCGTTTTACCCCCAAAGGGGTGGCAATCCACAGGGTGAGACCCACTAATGTAGACAGTTTTCATGTTACTGCATATTTCAGCTCACAGTTGCAGAGGCTGACAAGGCTCAGATTCCTGTCCTGACTCTTATCCTAAATCAAGTATATCCAGTGGCTGATGAATGCAAGATGGGAGGTAAGATGGCAGACTTCTTTCTCAAGCAAATTGAGACCGACAACTTCCAGAAACACAATTACAGGATTTTGTCTCAAGTCCCCAAACCTTCAGGTCAGATGAAGTGTCCAGGTCCAGAACAAAGCTAAAGACCATTCAGAGAATCCTTTTAAATGATAAGACCACACCCACAAGGAAGCTATCTTCCTCCTCATTGGCTGCTCACAGTAGGTCTCATCATGAAAGAGATGGCATTCTATGAACTCTTATCAACCAGGCGGATTCCATCATCATGAACCAATGCCTTAGAATCCTGACTCAGCCATCATACACAAAGTTTCAGTCATCACACCTTACTGTGATTCAAAGAATATAAAAAATTGTGAGGAATGTGTTGGAGGGTGAGAGTGAATTAAGCAATTGGTTAAGAAATGACTTTATCACCCAGATGCTCATATATGAAATCTGATTCAGTCATTGTGGATATTTATCTGTGTAGCTCATTTTCCATAGTTCAAGCTTATACCCTCTGTGCCTCTTCAAACTTATGAAAAAGAGTAGAAGTCCCACTTAGGACTTCTAAGTCCCTCTTTGGACTGGCCATCTTTCCAGGAGTGGATGACCTCATCAAGCCCCACCAATCAACTGATAGGTTTGAATATGTGGTCTCTCTAGCAGAGAAAGATAAAACTCACCTCCCTTTAAAAGTTAGAGCATTGGAAGTCCTAGAGAGGTCTTCTTAGTCCCGTGTGGTAGATGTAAGTCATTAAAGAACACAAAGACGAGTGTTTAATTTCTGCTATAGATTATGAATATACTCTGACACTTATATAATGGTCCAACAGGGAAGAGCTTATGTGGTAAACCAATAATTTGTCACAAATGTAGTTGATTCTTCATAGGTGTCACTGAGTCAGTTCTAGCTCATAGCAAACCTGTGTCTAACAAAAAGGGACATGACTCAGTCCTTTGCCATTCTGACAATGTTCTCATGTTTGAGCCCATTTTTTGCAGCTCCTGCATCAGTCCATCTCATTGAGGAGATTTCTTTATCATTCACTTGCCCTAATTTCCCCAATGTGATGTCTTTCTTTAGGGACTGGTCTCTCCTGATAACATGTGCAAAGTACATAAGCAAAATATCGCCATCTTTGCCTTTAAGGAGCACTGTAGCCATGTTTCTTCAATGGCACATTTGTTTTAACTTTTGGCAGTCCATGGTACTTTTAATGTTCTTTTGCCTTTACTATATTCTAATACGTTGATTCTTCTTCAGTCTTCCTTTGTATGCATTGAAGAATGTTCAACTTTCACATTCACTTTTCACAGGCAATTGAAAATACTAAGGCTGTACATTTATTCAATTACCTTTTCTTAATTGTGTTTTAAATATATTATCCTGGGCTGAATCAATGACACTATAAACAAAATTACCTTATGCTTCAAAGAGATGATTGATAAAGTTATCTGCCATAAAATAACAAGATGTCTCTAAGGTGAACCAGAGGTGAATAGAATAAACAGAGTAAGGGATGGATGTGGAGCTCATAATTAACCCAAGCTACATTCTAAGAACAGTTAATTCTTACAAAATTCCCTTTTGAAGGAAATACAGAAGATGTAGTTGCAAAGTGTGGTGAAGAAATTAGATGGTATCTATCAGAAACAATAGTGTCTAGAATCTTAAGTCTTGTTTTCAAACAAGCAGTGATCTAAGTGTACCATCAACTAAGCCCACATGGAAGAATAACATCAACATATGTGATCCAAGGATTGTCAATAGTAACATCCAATTCTGCAGCAGAGCATGGTATCAGAGCTCAATTTTTTTCCTAATAACCATTGTCTGTGCCTCTTTTTAAAATCATTTTATTAGGGGCTCATACAACTCTTATCAAAACCCACACGTGCATCAATTGTGTAAAGCACATTTTTACATTCATTGCCCTCAGTATTCTCAAAATATTAACTCTTCACCTAAGCCCCTGGCATCAGTCCCTCATTTATCCCCTCCCTCACCACTCCCTCATGACCCCTTGATAATTTAGAAATCACTATTTTGTCATATTTTGCACGGTCCAACGTCTCTCTTCATGCATGTTTCTGTTGTCCGTCCCCATAGGAGGAGGTTATATGTAGATCCTTATAATTGGTTCCCCCTTCCCAACCCACCCTGCCTCCACCCTCTCAGTATCACCACTCACACCACTGGTCCTGAAGGGAATAATCTACCCTGGATTCCCTGTGTTTCCAGTTCCTATTTGTAACAGTGTACACCCTCTGTTCTAGCCAGATTTGTAAGGTAGAATTGGGATCATGATAGAGTGTTTGGGGGTCTGGGGATCATTTAGGAACTATGCTCCATTGTTGCTGCACGACATCCTGTCTGGTTCATCTCCTCCCTGAGACAATGTAAGGGGTTGTCCAGTGGCCTACAAATGGGCTTTGGGTCTCCAGTCTGCACTCCTCCCCTCCCCCCCGGCATTCACAGTGATATGATTTTTTTGTTCTGATGATGCCTGATAACTGATCCCTTCAACACCTCATGATCGCACAGGTTGGTGTGCTTCTTCTATGTGGGCTTTGTTGCTTCTGAGCTAGATGGCTACTTGTTTACCTTCAAGCTTTATGACCCCAGACACTATATCTTTTGATCGCCAGGCACCATCAGTTTTCTTTACCACATATGCTTATGCACCCATTTGTCTTCAGTGATCATATCATGGAGGTGAGCACAGAATGATATGATTTTTTATTCTTTGATGACTGATAACTGATCCATTCGGCACCTCATGATCACGCAGACTGGTGTGCTTCTTCTATGTGGGCTTTGTTGCTTCTGAGCTAGATGGCTGCTTATTTACCTTCAAGCCTTTAAGACCCCAGCCGCTGTATCTTTTGATAGCTGTGCACCATCAGCTTTCTTCATCACATTCACTTATTCACCCGCTTTGTGTTCAGTGATTGTGTCGAGAGGGTGAGGATCATTGAATGTTAGTTTAATAGAACAAAATATTCTTGCATTGAGGGAGTATTTGAGTGGAGACCCAATGTCCATCTGCTACCTTAATACTAAACCTATACATATATGCACAGAGATGTATTTCCCCATTATCATATATAAATGTATATATAAATATTTACATGCCTTTATTTAGACCTCTATAAATGCCCTTTGCCTCCTAGCTCTTTCCTCTATTTCCTTTGACTTTCCTCTTGTCCGACTATCATGCTCAGTCTTCATTTGGGTTTCAGTAATTCCTCTTGGTTGCATTACCCTTGACCACGCCCTAACAAGTTTTTAAACACTGATTTTAAGAAGGCTATGGATGACAGTCAAAGACCAAAACACATTTGCAGGATTTATACATGCAATAAGTCTCTGTGATTTCTGTCTGACCATAATTAAGGTATAGGAATAACCTAGCTATCAATCAGAGATGATAATAGTAGATTGAAATAAAAACTCTGACTTGAATAATTAAAAACATTATTTGCTCTCCCTTTCAGTACTCTTTGATCTTAATCTTGTTTTTCTATACTTTCTGTTTTTGCTTTTTGAATTGCAGTTTGTCCTTGTTGTTGTTATAGTTAGCAGCCATCTTGACTCTTTTATATATTTTTCTATGTAGTTTTGCTATATAGAACCCAGGGTGGGTGACTCTGTAGAAACTATAACTACATTAGGGGTCCTGGAAGGCACAACATGGAATGTGGGAGCTAGTGGGGAGTTGATATTAAATAAAAGAAGGAAGAAAATGCTTGAAGCTGATTGTGATAGTCACATGATATGACAACTATTGAATGATGTGTCTGGATTATGTCCTAATAAAAGAGTTTGAGGGGGTAAACAAGAAACAGAAAATAACAAATCTCTGGCAGGTGTACCTTATGATCCTCAAGGTAACATCCTTTTATTCAACACTTTCAAGAAGTCTTATGCAGCAGATTCATCCAATCCAATGGTTCACTTGATTTCTTGACTTTTGCTTCTGTTGTGGTTTGAAATGAATGACAGCCACTATAATGTTACGATAATTTAAAAGAGTCTTTATTCGGTTATAACCGGACTGCTAGAATTTAAAAGCGATTCTTTGATTGGAGTCCCGAGTAGACATTTCAGTCCATCTATAAAGGCAAAAACTCATTTATCATTTGTCTAGGACTTATGCAAGCATGGACAGAAGCAGAAAGCAATATTAATGTTATTATTCTTTAAAGCTAGTGAGCATTACACAGTATAGCACTGATTATAACATTCTGTTTAATAACATAAAAATAGGAATGTACTGGTTACAACATTAAAAGCAAAAATATTATTAATTACAATGTTCTGATCCGGAGAACATGAGTGCATTCCAAAATTATTCTCTAGCAGGACTTTCCCAGATGAGAGGGGAACGGAGCAGGTCATCCAGCAGTCAAAAGATGGCATATCAGTGGCTAACACTAGTATGTCTCACTTCCATGAGCACTTATTGTGCATGCCAGCCAGATGAAATTATTGACAATACCAATATATAATTGATTTCTCATTATATTACTTATTAGTCCACTTATGAGGAGTTTGGTCTTCTTTATAATGAGATTTTCCAGAAATCTGAGTCTAAAAGACCTCAATGTTTCTTCTTCAGAGTGCAGGGATCACTCGGGAGCTGAGGTTGTTAGTTTATTGTGCCAACCTGGCTAATAAAAACATTAATTGAAGTGCGGAGAGATAAATAGCTCGGAGAGCCTCGCCTCTCTTGTCTCTTGCTCTTTGATCATTGATCATCGGACCAGTGTGCAGCTACTTTACTTTTTCTTTGCCTCAATTTGCAAGCTACACTACCTGTGGGACACCTAATCCATGGACTGTGTCGCTGTAATTTGAGGTTCCTTCAAGACCTGATCCTCCACACCATTGTAATCTACACCTTTTGAGCTGGGGACTGTCGGACCCTGTCATCTGGCTGACTGTTGACCTGACTTGCTGTGTGCTGCCTGTAGCCAGATAGCCTGAATTGCTCTACAGAGGACTACCCAGCAGCCCTCAAGACTTGAAGGACTGCCAGTGTCTCACAACTCTCTCATAGGAGTGAATGGCGATGAGCCATATGTACTGCTTTATAATTTAATTAACTGTTTATTTCGTATGTTATCTATCTATCTATGTAAATATGTAAGATGACATTGCCTATTCCTGTAAATAATTATAGTAAGAAGAAGCTCAATGAGTTCTAATCAGTCTTATAGGGTTCCTATGAGTCAGAATAGATTTGGTTTTGAAAGAAGAGATTGTTCATTTCTAGCTCAGTTGCTTGGTTTTCTGATTTTCCCTCAGTCAGAAGAATATCTGGCGTGTTCATAACTCTCAGACCTCACAAAGAAAAATTAATTCATGAGTTAGTGGATGCATATGTTCAAATCAAACAACACTGCTACCTTGGAACTCTGATTTTGTAATTTCAAATATTGGAATTTGGAGAGCCTACTAATTCAAGGTATGCCTGTTGGTCACATCACTCCCATCTCTGTCATCCAACTTTATTCAAGAATCATCCCTGGAGACACTTTCTTGTGGAACTGAGGTGCCTGCACCTTAGTATGCTATTCATAGCCCCAAACTCCTATAACAGCCAGGAACACTCCTAGACAAATGCCTGTTGTGGTTTCTTACTTAATGAGACCACCCCCATCACCGCCCTGCAATCAGGGGATTCCAAACCCTTCTGAGTCAGGGAGCCTTTGATACAGAAATGTCTGCCTCCTATCTCTTCCTCCTCCTGATGGTGCTGGGTCTCCCATCGGGTCAGTGGCAGGGAGATGCAGTGAATGACAGCACATTCAAAGACATATGGGGCCTTTAATGCTTATTTCATAAGACTCCAGGGGTCCTGCACCACATGCAGCTACAGGAGTCAAGCAATCAAGTGGTGAAGCCTTTACAGACTCTCCCTCTCACCTGTACCATCGCTAGGGACTCCATCTCCAGCAACAATGTTACTTGGGACTGGATCAGACAGAGCCCTGGGAGAAGCCTTAAGTGGATGGGAAGGAACTTCTATTGGTCAGAGTGGTTTAGCGAATACACACCATCCCTGAGAGACCATAGTCATTGACCAACACACATCCAAGATCCAGCTCTCCCTGCAGCTGAGCTCTGTGACCACTGACAAGCACTGTGCAAGGAGATAAGGAGAGGGAAAGTCGATGTGAGTCCCCACACAACCTACCATGCAGGACAGCTGGAGGCTGAACTAAGAGAGCTCTTATACCAGCAGGGGTAGCTCAGGCCCAGGAACCAGAAGCAGGTGGGTGTGTGAGCACAGATGAAATCTTCTGCTGTGTCTTGGGTTCATTTTGTTCCCACTGCTTAGGAGCAGATTGAGAGGAAACTCCAGTAGAAACTGTTTGGGAGAGTATGGGGGTGGGGGTCATTTTGACATTGTATGCCAGGTTTTTTCTCTTTTTTTAATTTGAGTAATTTCTTTTAAAATTTGGTTAGTAATCTCCATGTCCTTAAATATAGACACTGGTATCTTGTTCAGAATTGCATTAAAGTGATAGATCGCTTAGAGTGTCTTATTTTCACAAAGTTAAGGCTTACTACTTACTCATGATTATGACCCATTATTTGAATGATGTGTATGTCTTTTGGTTTCTTGGAATAGTGTTTTCTTTCTATGAGACTTTTGTTTCTCTGCTTAGGCTTATTCCAATTTGTTTTATGCTTGAGGTGGCTATTGCAAATTGTATTATTTTCTGATTTTCTTTTAAGAGCTTTCTCTATTGGTATGGGAACCAAACTGATTTTCTATGTTTCCCTTATAACTTGTGAAATGGCTTACCCTTCCAACTAGTTGCAATAATTTTCTTCTCAAGCTTTTGCGTTTTCTATGTTTAGAGAGTTTTACTTCTTTATTACCATTTGGATGCCTCTGTTTTTTCATTTGTTGATTGATAGCTATAGTTAAGATTTGCAGCATGATATGAAATAAGATTCGTATTTAATGGTATCCTTAATCTGGTTCCAATTAGAAAGTTGAATGAGTTCACTTCCTCTCCATGGAGTGCAATGTTTGCCATTGGCATTGCATTTTGCTGTTTTAAGACCTATCAAATCAGTTTGAACTCACAGAAACACTAGAGAAAACAATTAAACACAGGTCTTGCCTCATCCTCACAATTTTCATGTATGAGGCCTTTGTTGTGGTTACTGTGGCAATGTATATTCTTAAAGGTCATCCTTTTAAAAATGACCTTATGCTTTATCAAGCAGGATGTCCTCTTCCAAGTTCTGATTTCCTTGACACATGTTCAAAGTACTTGAGATGAAGTAATAACATGCTCACTTCTTTCTACTAATGATTACAAGTGTACATCATCCAATATATGATTGTTTGTTCTTCTGGCAGTCCATCACACCATGAAATTATTCACCAGTACCATAATTCAAATACATTGTTTAATTTTAGATCTTTCTCATTCATTCTCCATCTTTCACGTGCATATGAGACAATTGAAAACTTCATAGCTTGGGCCAGGTGTATCTCAGTCCTCAAAGGGACATCCTTGCTCTTCAATCTTTGAAGAGTTCTGTGCAACAGGTTTGCTCAATGAAATGCATCATTGACTGGGGTTTCCATGAATATTAATTGTAGATCCATGCAAAATGAACTCCATCCCAACTTTAATCTTGTCTCTATTTCCCATATTTTCCATTGTCCCATAGATTCATTTTGTTTACATTGAATTGTGGTGTACAGAGAAGGCGGAAATTCCTGGACTTCATCAGTAAGTTTTCAAATCCTGCTATCACCTTAGAACATGTTTTCAAATCCTGCTATCTTAGAACATGTAGCTTTATATCACCTGCATATCACAGATTATTAGCGGAGTTTCCTACAACCTTGATGTGTTTTCCATTTAGTACAGCTTCTCGTGTTATTTGTCCCATTTAGCATGTTATGCAGAGAAACTGCTGACATGTTCTATGATTCTGTATTTCTGTGATGCACAATGAACACCCATGGAAGCAACAAACCAAAAATCACACCACATTGAGCTTAGATATGAAAAATGACTTCATCAAAGTGCTTAAAATGCTTTCCAGATAATATGGCTATTCTATAACCACCCATTCCAAGAAAATATCTTCAAAAAAAACCCCAATGCCAATCAAACAAACAATAATAGCAGCAATGATTAATGTGAGTTAATATATTTGTATTTTTGCAACTTAAATGTCTCCTTCAGTCAAGTTCCATTTCATACCCTTTGCCTATTTTGAGTCTCAAAACCCTACATGTTCCACTGTCATTACTGGCAGTAAGTGAGATGGCATGATAAAGAGAGAGAAGTTAACTCTCCAGCAAATATGCAGAGGAATGAGAAAACATGGTAAAATAAATGTCCACTCTTAACTGAGGTTTTTAAAATATCAGAATCTCTTAACATTCTCTGTGCTTTCTGTGTCCCAACAGTTTCTCTGATTTTCAGCCTAAGGAGATTGATTCCTCAATAGATGGAAGCAAATCTTAAGAAAGAGGAGGAACAATGCATGAATACTTTCTTTTATTAAATTGGCACTCTATGATGCTCACTCTCCCGACACAACTGCTGAAGCCAAAGCGGGTGAACAAGTAAATGTGGTGAAGAAAGCTGATGGTGCCCGGCTATCAAAAGAGATAGTGACTGGGGTCTTAAAGGCTTGAAGATAAACAAGCGGCCATCTAGCTCAGAAGCAACAAATCCCACATGGAAGAACACACAAGCCTGTGTGATCGAGTGGTCCCAAAGGGATCAGTTATCAGGCATCAAAGAACAAAAAAATCATACCATTGACTGCACACCTCCATGATAGGATCGCTGAAGACAAATGCGTGCATAAGCAAATGTGGCGAAGAAAGCTGATGGTGCCCAGCTATCAAAAGAGATAGTGTCTTGGGTCTTAAAAGCTTGAAGGTGAACAAGCGGCCATCTAGCTCAGACGCAAAAAAGCCCAAATGGAAGAAGCACACCAACCAGTCCGATCAGGGGGTGCCAAAGGGACCAGGTATAAGTATCATGCAAAAAAAAAGACATATATGTGTGTGTGTATGTATGTATGTATATGTATGTATGTGTGTGTGTGTGTATATATATATATACATACCATATTGAATGAAGGGGGGAAGTGCAGAGTGGAGACCCAGGGCCCAAGTGTCGGCCACTGGAGATCCCCTCATAGAGTGGTTTAGGAGAGGAGACGAGTCAGTCAGGGTGCGAGGTAGTACCGATGAAGAACACAGCTTTCCCCCAGATCCTGGATGCTTCCTCCCCCCAACTACCATGATCTGAAATCTACGTTGCAGGACTGGCTAGGGCAGAGGTTGTACAATGGTGCATATGGGGGCTGGAGGCACAGGGAATCCAGGGTGGATGATACCTTCAGGACCAAGGGGTGAGGGGCGATGCTGGGAAAGTGGAGGGTGAGTGGGTTGGAAAGGGGGAACTGATTACAAGGACCCACATGTGACCTCCTCCCTGGGAGAGGGAGAGCAGAGAAGGGGGAAAAGGGATACTCTGGATAGGGCAAGATATGACAAAATAACAATGTATAAATTACCAAGGGCACATGAGGGAGAGGGGAGCGGGGAGGGAGGGGAAAAAAAGAGGACCTGATGTAAAGGGCTTAAGTGGAGAGCAAATGCTTTGAGAATGATTGGGGCAGGGAACGTGCGGATGTGCTTTATACAAATGATGTATGTATATGTATGTTTGTGATAAGAGTTGTATGAGCCCCTAATAAAATGTAAAAAAAGAAAATGATTAGGGCAAAGAATGTACAGATGTGCTTTATACAATTGATGTATGTATATGTATGGATTGTGATAAGAGTTGTATGAGCCCCTAATAAAATGTTTTTTTAAAAAAGAAATATAAAAAAAAAGAAAGAGGAGGATATTAGACTTTTTCTTTTCAGTTTCTGAGAAAAGATTGGAAGTTTCTCTACTTTTTTTCTTCTTTCTTCTGGGGTTTCTAACATTCAGATCACCTCTTCAATTTCCAGGTTGAGTTTTAAAACTTAGTGAAAAACATCACGTTGTGGGAAGAGTTCTCGATGAACTGGAGCTGGGTTGCCCCCAGGCACTAGGTATATCAGGCCTCAGCATTGTAAGGAGAGTTCACTGAAGTCCCTGAGAGAAGTTTTCTCCGGTATCCTACGTCTACGTTCCTAAAATTTACTCTGCGGTTTCTGATGACTCTGGGTTACGAACGGCCACCATTCACCGTTCTCCTTACACTCGTGCATCTCCATCGACCTTAAAGGAAAGGGAGGACACGCAGATGCTGGCAGCTAAATTCAGCAGAGTTAGTGTCAACACAAAAGAGACAGCTCTGTGGGGACCCGTCTTCCATGGTAAAACATTTCCAAGGGAATAAGAAATCTTCCCATCGCAATGACAATATGAGAGAATTGCCACCGGTGGATTTGCCGATGTGCCTATAAACATCTTCTTCAGGCCATGAAGTAGTGAAGCACGGGAACCCAGGCGCTTCACCCTTTTTCCTAGACCAGTGAAACTTAAAGAGCCACTATTGACCTGTGAGACATGACGTTGCTGGAAGCATCAGTGTACAGAGGCATGGGAACCTCAAAGGAGTTTCTTCCGTGTGAAAATAACAACCAGGCTGAACTTCATGGCAGGGTTCCAGATTCCCAGGAATTCCACGGGCTGTATTGCTCAGAGATAGAACCTACTGCTTGGGGCACACTTAATCTGAAAAACTTGCTGGACTCACGGCTTTCCCAAAGACCCAAGATTCTCAAAGAGCGAGAGTAAGTTTGACGGGAAAACAAACTGCCGGTGGCGCCTTTTGACCTTGAAACTGGCAAGAAGCAAGATTTCCCTTAAACCATGAATCTCAGAAACATTGTGACAGTGAAGGAAAACCAGTGAGAGCAGATGTACTTCCAATAATCCAACACTTAAATTAGACCTCATACCTAAATCCTATCCTAAAAACAACCCTAATCCTAACCCTAAACTAGGTGAAAAGCTAACCCTAGGTGTAAACCTAAACAGAGATGTAACCCTAAGCCTAGGTCTAACTGTATTCTCCTAACCTTAAACTGAACCCTAACCAAAGGCTCACCCTAAAGCAAGCCCTAACGCTAACCGTATGTCTACCCTAAGTCTAAGCCTAATCCTAACCCCAAATCTTCTGTGAACAAGCAGTTCCCCCTACAACTAACCTTACTCCTAACCGTCATCCTTCGCCTGAACCTAACTTAACTCTATCCCTCACCTTCAATCGAAGCCTCCATAGCCCCGTTAATGTAATCCAATCCCTTAAACTAGACAGAGAGCTAAACTTAACCTTAATGAAAACAGATGTAACACACAAACCGTAAGCCTGACCACAACTCAACCTCGCACACTGTCTAACCCTCACACAAATATTAACCCCAACCCATATCTAAACAGTCAAGTTTACCATAAGCCTAAATGAGACAATAGGTTCGCTCATCCTTAAGCACTAAACCCTACTCTTACCTTCCAACTCACACTGCCCCTACATTTGATCATCAGACTTACCATAACCCGAATCCTCACAGAGCCATAACTCTAACGTGAACTCGAACTCTGTCCCTAAACATGCCCAAATGCCTGTACCTATGCCCGTCTAAAGTTAAACCTAAACCGAAATCTTCTGTGCCACCATTTTACAGCAGTTTAAAGATGTACACTGGGAAAGATTTTTCTGCAAGGAAGAAACTGCAGGCGGCGTGACTGAACTGAGAATATCATGCTGCACGAGCTCTTTGGCCTCAGATGCTACAAGTGCCATGAGTGGGAAGTATAATGAAACGGGACTTTACTTTCTCCGTGATCATCAATTTTTGTGGATTCTCTTTGTTCTAGACGCATGAAATAATGACAGTTGTCCTGAGTCACCTAAACCTCCACCGAGTGAGGCGCGGGAACTTGCCGGTATCAGAGAATTCCCAAGAAGGCTGAACGTCCACAATTAAATGGTCATTGCCCAGAAAGAAGCGCCAGCCGGATCAGCCTGGGAAACAAGCTTCCATTAGACAATGAAGATGTGAGAATCTGGTACGGCCACAGTTCACGGTTTCCATAGATCCATGCAATTCCATGTTGAATTTCAGTCCGAAAATGAAACCGCTGGAGCCTCTGTTCAGCAGGCACTGGTGTAGCTCCCAGAGACACAATGGTGCTCCTCTAGAATTTGGACGAAAAACGTTTTCACGGGAATAAGCAACCTTGATCAAGCCAGGTGGGTCTTGGAAAAACGAAATTGCTGCGTGTGCCTACAATACTGACAAGCACACACCTGTGTCACTCTATGGCGCATTCAGCACAGGAATCTGCATCGATTGAGCCAAGACAAAGGAAAGTTCAGGGAGGCAGCACCCGTGTAGAAAAGCATTTGTTCTTCAAAGAGGAGGCCAATATTGTGAAACGACATACCCATGGCAAATAGTTTTCATCGTCAGAGTTTCATGGAGCAATATTGCGGGGAGAGAAAAGGCACCACCTGAGCGAGGCACGCTCAAAAAAACTACGTAGGGCAGGAGACGGGTCGCCCCCAGGCACTAGGAGTGTCGGGCCTCAACATTGTAAGCAGAGTTCACTGAAGTCCCTGAGTGAAGTTTTCTCCGGTGTCCTTCGTCTATGTTCCTAAAATTTACTCTGCGGTTTCTGATGACTCTGGGTTACGAACGGCCACCATTCACCATTCTCCTTACACTCGTGCGTCTCCATCGACCTTAAAGGAAAGGGAGGACACGCAGATGCTGGCAGCTAAATTCAGCAGAGTTTGTATCAACAAAAAAGAGACAGCTCTGTGGGGTCCCGTCTTCCATGGTAAAACATTTCCTAACGAATAAGAAATCTTCCCATCACAATGACAATATGAGAGAATTGCCACCGATTTATTTGTCGATGTGCCTACAAACATCTTCAGGTCATGAAGTAGTGAAGCACGGGAACCCAGGCGCTTCACCCTTTTCCCTATAGCAGAGAAACTTAAAGAGCCACTATTGACCTGTGAGACATGACATTGCTGGAAGCATCTGTGTACAGAGGCATGGGAACCTCAAAGGAGTTTCTTCCGTGTGAAAATAACAACCAGACTGAACTTCATGGCAGGGTTCCAGATTCCCAGGAATTCCGCGGGCTGTATTGCTCAGAGATAGAACCTACTGCTTGGGGCACACTTAATCTGAAAAGCTTGTTGGACTCACGGCTTTCCCAAAGACCCATGATTCTCAAAGAGCGAGCGTAAGTTTGACGGAAAAAATAAACTGCCGGTGGCGCCTTTTTTACCTTGAAACCGGCAAGAAGCAAGATTTCCCTTAAACCTTGTATCTCAGAAACATTTTGATCGTGAAGGAAAACCAGTGAGAGCCGATGTACTTCCAATAATCCAACACTTAAACCTCAAACCTAAATCATATCCTAAAACCAACACTAATCCTAACCCTAACCTAGGTGAAAACCTAACCCTAGGTCTGAACCTAAACAGAGATGTAACCCTAAGCCTAGGTCTAACTCTGTATACTCCTAAACTTTAACTTAACCCTAACCTAAGGCTCACCCTAAACCAAGCCCTAACGCTAACCGTATGTCTACCCTAAGGCTAAGCCTAATCCTAACACCAAATCGGATGTGAACATGCAGTTCCCCCTACAACTAACCTTACTCCTAACCGTCATCCTTCGCCTGAACCTAACTTAACTCTATCCCTCACCTTCAATCGATACCTCAATTTCACCGTTAATGTAAACCAATCCCTTAAACTAGACAGAGAGCTAAACTGAACTTTAATGAAAACGGATGTAACACACAAACCTTAAGCCTGACCCCAACTCTTAACTTCGCACACTGTCTAACCCTCACACAAATATTAACCCCAACCCATATCTAAACAGTCAAGTTTACCATAAGCCTAAATGAGACAATAGGTTCGCTCATCCTTAAGCACTAAACCAAACTAATACCTTAAACCTCACACTCACCCTACATTTGATCCTCAGACTTAACATAACCTGAATCCTCACACAGCCGTAACTCTAACGTGAACTCTAACTCTGTCCCTAAACATGCCCAAATGCATGTACCTATGCCCGTCTAAAGTTAAACCTTAACTGAAATATTCTGTGCCACCATTTTGCAGCAGTTTAAAGAAGTACAGTGGGAAAGATTTTTCTGCAAGGAAGAAACTGCAGGCGGCGTGCCTGAACTGAGAATATCATGCTGCACGAGCTCTTTGGCCTCAGATGCTAGAAGTGCCATGAGTGGGAAGTATAAAGAAACGGGACTTTACGTTCTCCGTGATCATAAACCTTTGTGGATTCTCTTTGTTCTAGACGCCTGAAATAAAGACAGTTGTCCTGAGTCACCTAAACCTCCACAGAGTGGTCTTCGTGAGGCGCAGGAACTTGCCGGTATCAGAGAAATCCGAAGAAGGCTGAACGTCCACAATTAAATGGTTATTGCCCAGAAATGAAGCGCCAGCCGGATCAGCCTGGAAAACAAGCTTCCATTAGACAATGAAGATGTGAGAATCAGGTACGGCCACACTTCATGATTTCCTAAGATCCATGCAATTCCGTGTTGAATTTCAGTCCGAAAATGAAACCGCTGGAGCCTCTGTACCGCAGGCCCTGGTGTAGCTCCCAGAGGCACAATGGTGCTCCTCTAGAATTTGTTCGAAAAACATTTTCACGGGAATAAGCAACATTGATTAAGCCAGATGGGTCTTGGAAAAACGAAATTGCTGCGTGTGCCTGGAATACTGACAAGCACACACCTGTGTCATTCTATGGCGCATTCAGCACAGGAATCTGCATCGATTGAGCCAAGACAAAGGAAAGTTCAGGGAGGCAGCACCCGTGTAGAAAAGCATTTGTTCTTCAAAGAGGAGGCCAATTTTGTGAAAGGTCATACCCATGGCAAATAGTTTTCATCGGCAGTTTCATGGAGCAATATTGCGGGGAGAGAAAAGGCACCACCTAGGAGGCACACTCACAAAAACTACCTAGGGCAGGAGACGGGTCGCCCCCGGCACTAGTGGTGTCGGGCCTCAATATTGTAAGCAGAGTTCACTGAAGTCCCTGAGTTAGTTTTCTCCGGTGTCCTACGTCTACGTTCCTAATATTTACTGTGCGATTTCTGATGACTCTGGGTTATGAACGGCCACCATTCACCGTTCTCCTTACACTCGTGCGTCTCCATCGACCTTAAAGGAAAGGGAGGACACGCAAATGCTGGCAGCTCAATTCAGCAGAGTTAGTCTCAACACAAAAGAGACAGCTCTGTGGGGACCCGTCTTCCATGGTAAAACATTTCCTATGGAATAAGAAATCTTCCCATCGCAATGACAATATGAGAGAATTGCCACCGATGGATTTGCCGATGTGCCTATAAACATCTTCAGGCCATGAAGTAGTGAAGCACGGGAACCCAGGCGCTTCACCCTTTTCCCTAGATCAGTGAAACTTAAAGAGCCACTATTGACCTGTGAGACATGAAGTTGCTGGAAGCACCAGTGTACAGAGTCAGGTGAACCCTGGACAACTGTCTTTATTTTAGGCGTCTAGAACTAAGAGAATCCACAAAGGTTGATGATCACGGAGAAAGTAAACTCCCGTTTCTTTATACTTCCCACTCATGGCACTTCTAGCATCTGAGGCCAAAGAGCTCGTGCAGCATGATATTCTCAGTTCAGGCACGCCGCCTGCAGTTTCTTCCTTGCAGAAAAATTTTTCCCAGTGTACTTCTTTAAACTGCTGCAAAATGGTGGCACAGAAGATTTCGGTTTAGGTTTAACTTTAGACGGGCATAGGTACAGGCATTTGGGCTTGTTTAGGGACAGAGTTAGAGTTCACGTTAGAGTTACGGCTGTGTGAGGATTCGGGTTATGGTAAGTCTGAGGATCAAATGTAGGGTGAGTGTGAGGTTGAAGGTAATAGTAGGGTTTAGTGCTTAAGGATGAGCGAACCTATTGTCTCATTTAGGCTTATGGTCAACTTGACTGTTTAGATATGGGTTGGGGTTAATATTTGTGTGAGGGTTAGACAGTGTTCGAGGTTGAGTTGGGGTCAGGCTTACGGTTAGTGTGTTACATCCGTTTTCATCAAGGTTAAGTTTACCTCTCTATCTGGTTTAATTGATTGGTTTACACTAAAGGTGAAATTGATGTATCGATTGAAGGTGAGGGATAGAGTTAAGTTAGGTTCAGGCGAAGGATGACGGTTAGGAGTAAGGTTAGTTGTAGTGGGAACTGCATGTTCACATCAGATTTGGGGTTCGGATTAGGCTTAGCCTTAGGGTAGACATACGGTTACGTTAGGGCTTGGTTTAGGGTGAGCCTTAGGTTAGGGTTAAGTTAAAGTTTAGGAGTATACAGAGTTAGACCTAGGCTTAGGGTTACATCTCTGTTTAGGTTCAGACCTAGGGTTAGGTTTTCACCTAGGTTAGGGTTAGGGTTGTTTTTAGGATAGGATTTAGGTTTGAGGTTTAATTAAGTGTTGGATTATTGGAAGTACATCGGCTCTCACTGGTTTTCCTTCACGATCAAAATGTTTCTGAGATTCAAGGTTGAAGGGACATCTTGCTTCTTGCCGGTTTCAAGGTAAAAAAGGCACCACCGGCAGTTTGTTTTTTCCGTCAAACTTACGCTCGCTCTTTGAGAAGCATGGGTCTTTGGGAAAGCCGTGAGTCCAGCAAGCTTTTCAGATTGTGCCCCAAGCAGTAGGTTCTATCTCTGAGCAATACAGCCCGTGGAATTCCTAGGAGTCTGGAACCCTGCCATGAAGTTCAGCCTGGTTGTTACTTTCACACGGAAGAAACTCCTTTGAGGTTCCCATGCCTCTGTACACTGATGCTTCCAGCAACGTCATGTCTCACAGGTCAATAGTGGCTCTTTAAGTTTCACTGGTCTAGGGAAAAGGGTGAAGCGCCTGGGTTCGCGTGCTTCCCTACTTCATGGCCTGAAGATGTTCGTAAGCACATCGGCAAATCCATCGGTGGCAATTCTCTCATATTGTCATTGCGATGGGAAGATTTCTTATTCGTTAAGAAATGTTTTACCATGGAAGACGGGTCCCCACAGAGCTGTCTCTTTTGTGTTGAGACAAACTCTGCTGAATTTAGCTGCCAGCATCTGCGTGTCCTCCCTTTCCTTTAACGTCGATGGAGACGCACGAGTGTAAGGAGAACGGTGAATGGTGGCCGTTCGTAACCCAGAGTCATCAGAATCCGCAGAGTAAATTTTAGGAACGTAGACGTAGAATACTGGAGAAAACTTCACTCAGGGACTTCAGTGAACTCTGCTTACAATGTTGAGGCATGACACCCCTAGTGTTGGGGGCGACCCGTCTCTTGTCCTAGGTAGTTTTTTTGAGCTTGCCTCCTCAGGTGGTGCCTTTTCTCTCCCCGCAATATTGCTCCATGAAACTCTGCCGATGAAAACTATTTGCCATGGGTATGTCGTTTCACAATATTGGCCTCCTCTTTGAAGAACAAATGCTTTTCTACACGGGTGCTGCCTCCCTGAACTTTCCTTTGTCTTGGCTCTATCGATGCAGATTCCTGTGCTGAATGCACCATAGAGTGACACAGGTGTGTGCTTGTCAGTATTGCAGGCACACGCAGCAATTTCGTTTTTACAAGATCCACCTAGCTTGATCAAGGTAGCTTATTCCCGTGAAAACGTTTTTCGTCCAAATTCTAGAGTAGCACCATTGTGCCTCTGGGAGCTACACCAGGGCCTGCTGAACAGAGGCTCCAGCGGTTTCATTTTCGGGCTGAAATTCAACACGGAATTGCATGGATCTATGGAAACCGTGAACTGTGGCCGTACCAGATTCTCACATCTTCATTTTCTAATGGAAGCTTGTTTCCCAGGCTGATCCGGCTGGCGCTTCTTTCTGGGCAATGACCATTTAATTGTGGACGTTCAGCCTTCTTGGGAATTCTCTGATACCGGCAAGTTCCCGCGCCTCACTCGGTGGAGGTTTAGGTGACTCAGGACAACTGTCTTTATTTCAGGCGTCTAGAACAAAGAGAATCCACAAAGATTGATGATCACGGAGAAAGTAAAGTCCCGTTTATACTTCCCACTCATGGCACTTCTAGCATCTGAGGCAAAAGTGCTCGTGCAGCATGATATTCTCAGTTCAGGCACGCCGCCTGCAGTTTCTTCCTTGCAGAAAAATCTTTCCCAGTGTACTTCTTTAAACTGCTGCAAAATGGTGGCACAGAAGATTTCGGTTTAGGTTTAACTTTAGACGGGCATAGGTACAGGCATTTGGGCATGTTTAGGGACAGAGTTAGAGTTCACGTTAGGGTTACGGCTGTCTGAGGATTCGGGTTATGGTAAGTCTGAGGATCCAATGAAGGGTGAGTGTGAGGTGGAAGGTAAGAGTAGGGTTTAGTGCTTAAGGATGAGCGAACCTATTGTCTCATTTAGGCTTATGGTCAACTTGACTGTTTAGATATGGGTTGGGGTTAATATTTGTGTGAGGGTTAGACAGTGTGCGAGGTTGAGTTGGGGTCAGGCTTACGGTTTGTGTGTTACATCCGTTTTCATTAAGGTTAAGTTTAGCTCTCTTTCTAGTTTAAGGGATTCGTTTACATTAACGGTGAAATTGAGGTATCGATTAAAGGTGAGGGATAGAGTTAAGTTAGATTCAGGCGAAGAATGACGGTTAGGAGTAAGGTTAGTTGTAGTGGGAGCTGCATGTTCACATCAGATTTGGGGTTAGGATTAGGGTAGACATACGGTTATGGTTAGGGCTTGCTTTAGGGTGAGCCTTAGATTAGGGTTAAGTTTAAGGTTAGGAGAATACAGTTAGACCTAGTCTTAGGGTTACATCTCTGTTTAAGTTTACATGTAGGGTTAGCTTTTCACCTAGTTTAGGGTTAGGATTAGGGTTGTTTTTAGGATAGGATTTAGGTATGAGGTCTAATTTAAGTGTTGGATTATTGGAAGTACATCTGCTCTCACTGGTTTTCCTTCACTGTCACAATGTTTCTGAGATTCATGGTTTAAGGGAAATCTTGCTTCTTGCCGGTTTCTAGGTCAAAAGGCACCACCGGCAGTTTGTATTTCCGTCAAACTTACGCTCGCTCTTTGAGAATCTTGGGTCTTTGGGAAAGCCGTGAGTCCAGCAAGCTTTTCAGATTAAGTGTGCCCCAAGCAGTAGGTTCTATCTCTGAGCAATACAGCCCGTGGAATTCCTGGGAATCTGGAAACCTGCCATGAAGTTCAGCCTGGTTGTTATTTTCACACGGAAGAAACTCCTTTGAGGTTCCCATGCCTCTGTACACTGATGCTTCCAGCAACGTCATGTTTCACAGGTCAATAGTGGCTCTTTAAGTTTCACTGGTCTAGGAAAAAGGGTGAAGCGCCTGGGTTCCCGTGCTTCACTACTTCATGGCCTGAAGATGTTTATAGGCACATCGGCAAATCCACCGGTGGCAATTCTCTCATATTGTCATTGCGATGGGAAGATTTCTTATTCGTTAGGAAATGTTTTACCATGTAAGGTCGATGGAGACGCACGAGTGTAAGGAGAACGGTGAATGGTGGCCGTTCGTAACCCAGAGTCATCAGAAACCGCAGAGTAAATTTTCGGAACGTAGACGAAGGACACGGGAGAAAACTTCACTCAGGGACTTCAGTGAACTCTGCTTACAATGTTGAGGCCCGACACCCCTAGTGCCTGGGGCCGACCCGTCTCCTGCCCTACGTAGTTTTTTTGAGCGTGCGTCCCTCAGGTGGTGCCTTTTCTCTCCCCGCAATATTGCTCCATGAAACTGCCGATGAAAACTATTTGCCATGGGTATGTCGTTTCACAATATTGGCCTCCTCTTTGAAGAACAAATGCTTTTCTACACGGGTGCTGCCTCCCTGAACTTTCCTTTGTCTTGGCTCAATCGATGCAGATTCCTGTGCTGAATGCGCCATAGAGTGACACAGGTGAGTGCTTGTCAGTATTCCAGGCACACGCAGCATTTTCGTTTTTCCAAGACCCACCTGGCTTGATCAAGGTTGCTTATTCCCGTGAAAACGTTTTTCGTCCAAATTCTAGAGGAGCACCATTGTGCCTCTGGGAGCTACACCAGGGCCTGCGGAACAGAGGCTCCAGCGGTTTCATTTTCGGACTGAAATTCAACACGGAATTGCATGGATCTATGGAAACCATGAACTGTGGCCGTACCAGATTCTCACATCTTCATTGTCTAATGGAAGCTTGTTTCCCAGGCTGATCCGGCTGGCGCTTCTTTCTGGGCAATGACCATTTAATTGTGGACGTTCAGCCTTCTTCGGAATTCTCTGATACTGGCAAGTTCCCGCGACTCACTAAGACCACTCGGTGGAGGTTTAGGTGACTCAGGACAACTGTCTTTATTTCAGGCGTCTAGAACAAAGAGAATCCACAAAGGTTGATGATCACGGAGAAAGTAAAGTCCCGTTTCTTTATAGTGCCCACTCATGGCACTTGTAGCATCTGAGGCCAAAGAGCGCGTGCAGCATGATATTCTCAGTTCAGGCACGCCGCCTGCAGTTTCTTCCTTGCAGAAAAATCTTTCCCAGTGTACTTCTTTAAACTGCTGCAAAATGGTGGCACAGAAGATTTCGGTTTAGGTGTAACTTTAGACGGGCATAGGTACAGGCATTTGGGCATGTTTAGGGACAGAGTTAGAGTTCACGTTAGAGTTACGGCTGTGTGAGGATTCGGGTTATGGTAAGTCTGAGGATCAAATGTAGGGTGAGTGTGAGGTGGAAGGTAAGAGTAGGGTTTAGTGCTTAAGGATGAGCGAACCTATTGTCTCATTTAGGCTTATGGTAAACTTGACTGTTTAGATATGGGTTGGGGTTAATATTTGTGTGAGGGTTAGACAGTGTGCGAGTTTGATTTGGGGTCAGGCTTACGGTTTGTGTGTTACATCCGTTTTCATTAAGGTTAAGTTAAGCTCTCTCTCTAGTTTAAGGGATTGGTTTACATTAACGGTGAAATTGAGGTATCGATTGAAGGTGAGGGATAGAGTTAAGTTAGGTTCAGGCGAAGAATGACGGTTAGGAGTAAGGTTAGTTGTAGTGGGAGCTGCATGTTCACATCCGATTTGGGGTTAGGATTAGGGTTAGCCTTAGGGTAGACATACGGTTATGGTTAGGGCTTGCTTTAGGGTGAGCCTTAGGTTAGGGTTAAGTTTAAGGTTAGGAGAATACAGTTAGACCTAGTCTTAGGGTTACATCTCTGTTTAGGTTTACACGTAGGGTTAGATTTTCACCTAGTTTAGGGTTAGGATTAGGGTTGTTTTTAGGATAGGATTTAGGTATGAGGTCTAATTTAAGTGTTGGATTATTGGAAGTACATCTGCTCTCACTGGTTTTCCTTCACTGTCACAATGTTTCTGAGATTCATGGTTTAAGGGAAATCTTGCTTCTTGCCGGTTTCTAGGTCAAAAGGCGCCACCGGCAGTTTGTATTTCCGTCAAACTTACGCTCGCTCTTTGAGAATCTTGGGTCTTTGGGAAAGCCGTGAGTCCAGCAAGCTTTTCAGATTAAGTGTGCCCCAAGCAGTAGGTTCTATCTCTGAGCAATACAGCCCGTGGAATTCCTGGGAATCAGGAACCCTGCCATGAAGTTCAGCCTGGTTGTTATTTTCACACGGAAGAAACTCCTTTGAGGTTCCCATGCCTCTGTACACTGATGCTTCCAGCAACGTCATGTTTCACAGGTCAATAGTGGCTCTTTAAGTTTCACTGGTCTAGGAAAAAGGGTGAAGCGCCTGGGTTCCCGTGCTTCACTACTTCATGGCCTGAAGATGTTTATAGGCACATCGGCAAATCCACCGGTGGCAATTCTCTCATATTGTCATTGCGATGGGAAGATTTCTTATTCGTTAGGAAATGTTTTACCATGTAAGGTCGATGGAGACGCACGAGTGTAAGGAGAACGGTGAATGGTGGCCGTTCGTAACCCAGAGTCATCAGAAACCGCAGAGTAAATTTTCGGAACGTAGACGAAGGACACGGGAGAAAACTTTACTCAGGGACTTCAGTGAACTCTGCTTACAATGTTGAGGCCCGACACCCCTAGTGCCTGGGGCCGACCCGTCTCCTGCCCTACGTAGTTTTTTTGAGCGTGCCTCCCTCAGGTGGTGCCTTTTCTCTCCCCGCAATATTGCTCCATGAAACTGCCGATGAAAACTATTTGCCATGGGTATGTCGTTTCACAATATTGGCCTCCTCTTTGAAGAACAAATGCTTTTCTACACGGGTGCTGCCTCCCTGAACTTTCCTTTGTCTTGGCTCAATCGATGCAGATTCCTGTGCTGAATGCGCCATAGAGTGACACAGGTGAGTGCTTGTCAGTATTCCAGGCACACGCAGCATTTTCGTTTTTCCAAGACCCACCTGGCTTGATCAAGGTTGCTTATTCCCGTGAAAACGTTTTTCGTCCAAATTCTAGAGGAGCACCATTGTGCCTCTGGGAGCTACACCAGGGCCTGCGGAACAGAGGCTCCAGCGGTTTCATTTTCGGACTGAAATTCAACACGGAATTGCATGGATCTATGGAAACCATGAACTGTGGCCGTACCAGATTCTCACATCTTCATTGTCTAATGGAAGCTTGTTTCCCAGGCTGATCCGGCTGGCGCTTCTTTCTGGGCAATGACCATTTAATTGTGGACGTTCAGCCTTCTTCGGAATTCTCTGATACTGGCAAGTTCCCGCGACTCACTAAGACCACTCGGTGGAGGTTTAGGTGACTCAGGACAACTGTCTTTATTTCAGGCGTCTAGAACAAAGAGAATCGACAAAGGTTGATGATCACGGAGAAAGTAAAGTCCCGTTTCTTTATAGTGCCCACTCATGGCACTTGTAGCATCTGAGGCCAAAGAGCGCGTGCAGCATGATATTCTCAGTTCAGGCACGCCGCCTGCAGTTTCTTCCTTGCAGAAAAATCTTTCCCAGTGTACTTCTTTAAACTGCTGCAAAATGGTGGCACAGAAGATTTCGGTTTAGGTGTAACTTTAGACGGGCATAGGTACAGGCATTTGGGCATGTTTAGGGACAGAGTTAGAGTTCACGTTAGAGTTACGGCTGTGTGAGGATTCGGGTTATGGTAAGTCTGAGGATCAAATGTAGGGTGAGTGTGAGGTGGAAGGTAAGAGTAGGGTTTAGTGCTTAAGGATGAGCGAACCTATTGTCTCATTTAGGCTTATGGTAAACTTGACTGTTTAGATATGGGTTGGGGTTAATATTTGTGTGAGGGTTAGACAGTGTGCGAGTTTGATTTGGGGTCAGGCTTACGGTTTGTGTGTTACATCCGTTTTCATTAAGGTTAAGTTAAGCTCTCTCTCTAGTTTAAGGGATTGGTTTACATTAACGGTGAAATTGAGGTATCGATTGAAGGTGAGGGATAGAGTTAAGTTAGGTTCAGGCGAAGAATGACGGTTAGGAGTAAGGTTAGTTGTAGTGGGAGCTGCATGTTCACATCCGATTTGGGGTTAGGATTAGGGTTAGCCTTAGGGTAGACATACGGTTATGGTTAGGGCTTGCTTTAGGGTGAGCCTTAGGTTAGGGTTAAGTTTAAGGTTAGGAGAATACAGTTAGACCTAGTCTTAGGGTTACATCTCTGTTTAGGTTTACACGTAGGGTTAGCTTTTCACCTAGTTTAGGGTTAGGATTAGGGTTGTTTTTAGGATAGGATTTAGGTATGAGGTCTAATTTAAGTGTTGGATTATTGGAAGTACATCTGCTCTCACTGGTTTTCCTTCACTGTCACAATGTTTCTGAGATTCATGGTTTAAGGGAAATCTTGCTTCTTGCCGGTTTCTAGGTCAAAAGGCGCCACCGGCAGTTTGTATTTCCGTCAAACTTACGCTCGCTCTTTGAGAATCTTGGGTCTTTGGGAAAGCCGTGAGTCCAGCAAGCTTTTCAGATTAAGTGTGCCCCAAGCAGTAGGTTCTATCTCTGAGCAATACAGCCCGTGGAATTCCTGGGAATCAGGAACCCTGCCATGAAGTTCAGCCTGGTTGTTATTTTCACACGGAAGAAACTCCTTTGAGGTTCCCATGCCTCTGTACACTGATGCTTCCAGCAACGTCATGTTTCACAGGTCAATAGTGGCTCTTTAAGTTTCACTGGTCTAGGAAAAAGGGTGAAGCGCCTGGGTTCCCGTGCTTCACTACTTCATGGCCTGAAGATGTTTATAGGCACATCGGCAAATCCACCGGTGGCAATTCTCTCATATTGTCATTGCGATGGGAAGATTTCTTATTCGTTAGGAAATGTTTTACCATGTAAGGTCGATGGAGACGCACGAGTGTAAGGAGAACGGTGAATGGTGGCCGTTCGTAACCCAGAGTCATCAGAAACCGCAGAGTAAATTTTCGGAACGTAGACGAAGGACACGGGAGAAAACTTCACTCAGGGACTTCAGTGAACTCTGCTTACAATGTTGAGGCCCGACACCCCTAGTGCCTGGGGCCGACCCGTCTCCTGCCCTACGTAGTTTTTTTGAGCGTGCCTCCCTCAGGTGGTGCCTTTTCTCTCCCCGCAATATTGCTCCATGAAACTGCCGATGAAAACTATTTGCCATGGGTATGTCGTTTCACAATATTGGCCTCCTCTTTGAAGAACAAATGCTTTTCTACACGGGTGCTGCCTCCCTGAACTTTCCTTTGTCTTGGCTCAATCGATGCAGATTCCTGTGCTGAATGCGCCATAGAGTGACACAGGTGAGTGCTTGTCAGTATTCCAGGCACACGCAGCATTTTCGTTTTTCCAAGACCCACCTGGCTTGATCAAGGTTGCTTATTCCCGTGAAAACGTTTTTCGTCCAAATTCTAGAGGAGCACCATTGTGCCTCTGGGAGCTACACCAGGGCCTGCGGAACAGAGGCTCCAGCGGTTTCATTTTCGGACTGAAATTCAACACGGAATTGCATGGATCTATGGAAACCATGAACTGTGGCCGTACCAGATTCTCACATCTTCATTGTCTAATGGAAGCTTGTTTCCCAGGCTGATCCGGCTGGCGCTTCTTTCTGGGCAATGACCATTTAATTGTGGACGTTCAGCCTTCTTCGGAATTCTCTGATACTGACAAGTTCCCGCGACTCACTAAGACCACTCGGTGGAGGTTTAGGTGACTCAGGACAACTGTCTTTATTTCAGGCGTCTAGAACAAAGAGAATCGACAAAGGTTGATGATCACGGAGAAAGTAAAGTCCCGTTTCTTTATAGTGCCCACTCATGGCACTTGTAGCATCTGAGGCCAAAGAGCGCGTGCAGCATGATATTCTCAGTTCAGGCACGCCGCCTGCAGTTTCTTCCTTGCAGAAAAATCTTTCCCAGTGTACTTCTTTAAACTGCTGCAAAATGGTGGCACAGAAGATTTCGGTTTAGGTGTAACTTTAGACGGGCATAGGTACAGGCATTTGGGCATGTTTAGGGACAGAGTTAGAGTTCACGTTAGAGTTACGGCTGTGTGAGGATTCGGGTTATGGTAAGTCTGAGGATCAAATGTAGGGTGAGTGTGAGGTGGAAGGTAAGAGTAGGGTTTAGTGCTTAAGGATGAGCGAACCTATTGTCTCATTTAGGCTTATGGTAAACTTGACTGTTTAGATATGGGTTGGGGTTAATATTTGTGTGAGGGTTAGACAGTGTGCGAGTTTGATTTGGGGTCAGGCTTACGGTTTGTGTGTTACATCCGTTTTCATTAAGGTTAAGTTAAGCTCTCTCTCTAGTTTAAGGGATTGGTTTACATTAACGGTGAAATTGAGGTATCGATTGAAGGTGAGGGATAGAGTTAAGTTAGGTTCAGGCGAAGAATGACGGTTAGGAGTAAGGTTAGTTGTAGTGGGAGCTGCATGTTCACATCCGATTTGGGGTTAGGATTAGGGTTAGCCTTAGGGTAGACATACGGTTATGGTTAGGGCTTGCTTTAGGGTGAGCCTTAGGTTAGGGTTAAGTTTAAGGTTAGGAGAATACAGTTAGACCTAGTCTTAGGGTTACATCTCTGTTTAGGTTTACACGTAGGGTTAGCTTTTCACCTAGTTTAGGGTTAGGATTAGGGTTGTTTTTAGGATAGGATTTAGGTATGAGGTCTAATTTAAGTGTTGGATTATTGGAAGTACATCTGCTCTCACTGGTTTTCCTTCACTGTCACAATGTTTCTGAGATTCATGGTTTAAGGGAAATCTTGCTTCTTGCCGGTTTCTAGGTCAAAAGGCGCCACCGGCAGTTTGTATTTCCGTCAAACTTACGCTCGCTCTTTGAGAATCTTGGGTCTTTGGGAAAGCCGTGAGTCCAGCAAGCTTTTCAGATTAAGTGTGCCCCAAGCAGTAGGTTCTATCTCTGAGCAATACAGCCCGTGGAATTCCTGGGAATCAGGAACCCTGCCATGAAGTTCAGCCTGGTTGTTATTTTCACACGGAAGAAACTCCTTTGAGGTTCCCATGCCTCTGTACACTGATGCTTCCAGCAACGTCATGTTTCACAGGTCAATAGTGGCTCTTTAAGTTTCACTGGTCTAGGAAAAAGGGTGAAGCGCCTGGGTTCCCGTGCTTCACTACTTCATGGCCTGAAGATGTTTATAGGCACATCGGCAAATCCACCGGTGGCAATTCTCTCATATTGTCATTGCGATGGGAAGATTTCTTATTCGTTAGGAAATGTTTTACCATGTAAGGTCGATGGAGACGCACGAGTGTAAGGAGAACGGTGAATGGTGGCCGTTCGTAACCCAGAGTCATCAGAAACCGCAGAGTAAATTTTCGGAACGTAGACGAAGGACACGGGAGAAAACTTCACTCAGGGACTTCAGTGAACTCTGCTTACAATGTTGAGGCCCGACACCCCTAGTGCCTGGGGCCGACCCGTCTCCTGCCCTACGTAGTTTTTTTGAGCGTGCCTCCCTCAGGTGGTGCCTTTTCTCTCCCCGCAATATTGCTCCATGAAACTGCCGATGAAAACTATTTGCCATGGGTATGTCGTTTCACAATATTGGCCTCCTCTTTGAAGAACAAATGCTTTTCTACACGGGTGCTGCCTCCCTGAACTTTCCTTTGTCTTGGCTCAATCGATGCAGATTCCTGTGCTGAATGCGCCATAGAGTGACACAGGTGAGTGCTTGTCAGTATTCCAGGCACACGCAGCATTTTCGTTTTTCCAAGACCCACCTGGCTTGATCAAGGTTGCTTATTCCCGTGAAAACGTTTTTCGTCCAAATTCTAGAGGAGCACCCTTGTGCCTCTGGGAGCTACACCAGGGCCTGCGGAACAGAGGCTCCAGCGGTTTCATTTTCGGACTGAAATTCAACACGGAATTGCATGGATCTATGGAAACCATGAACTGTGGCCGTACCAGATTCTCACATCTTCATTGTCTAATGGAAGCTTGTTTCCCAGGCTGATCCGGCTGGCGCTTCTTTCTGGGCAATGACCATTTAATTGTGGACGTTCAGCCTTCTTCGGAATTCTCTGATACTGGCAAGTTCCCGCGACTCACTAAGACCACTCGGTGGAGGTTTAGGTGACTCAGGACAACTGTCTTTATTTCAGGCGTCTAGAACAAAGAGAATCCACAAAGGTTGATGATCACGGAGAAAGTAAAGTCCCGTTTCTTTATAGTGCCCACTCATGGCACTTGTAGCATCTGAGGCCAAAGAGCGCGTGCAGCATGATATTCTCAGTTCAGGCACGCCGCCTGCAGTTTCTTCCTTGCAGAAAAATCTTTCCCAGTGTACTTCTTTAAACTGCTGCAAAATGGTGGCACAGAAGATTTCGGTTTAGGTGTAACTTTAGACGGGCATAGGTACAGGCATTTGGGCATGTTTAGGGACAGAGTTAGAGTTCACGTTAGAGTTACGGCTGTGTGAGGATTCGGGTTATGGTAAGTCTGAGGATCAAATGTAGGGTGAGTGTGAGGTGGAAGGTAAGAGTAGGGTTTAGTGCTTAAGGATGAGCGAACCTATTGTCTCATTTAGGCTTATGGTAAACTTGACTGTTTAGATATGGGTTGGGGTTAATATTTGTGTGAGGGTTAGACAGTGTGCGAGTTTGATTTGGGGTCAGGCTTACGGTTTGTGTGTTACATCCGTTTTCATTAAGGTTAAGTTAAGCTCTCTCTCTAGTTTAAGGGATTGGTTTACATTAACGGTGAAATTGAGGTATCGATTGAAGGTGAGGGATAGAGTTAAGTTAGGTTCAGGCGAAGAATGACGGTTAGGAGTAAGGTTAGTTGTAGTGGGAGCTGCATGTTCACATCCGATTTGGGGTTAGGATTAGGGTTAGCCTTAGGGTAGACATACGGTTATGGTTAGGGCTTGCTTTAGGGTGAGCCTTAGGTTAGGGTTAAGTTTAAGGTTAGGAGAATACAGTTAGACCTAGTCTTAGGGTTACATCTCTGTTTAGGTTTACACGTAGGGTTAGCTTTTCACCTAGTTTAGGGTTAGGATTAGGGTTGTTTTTAGGATAGGATTTAGGTATGAGGTCTAATTTAAGTGTTGGATTATTGGAAGTACATCTGCTCTCACTGGTTTTCCTTCACTGTCACAATGTTTCTGAGATTCATGGTTTAAGGGAAATCTTGCTTCTTGCCGGTTTCTAGGTCAAAAGGCGCCACCGGCAGTTTGTATTTCCGTCAAACTTACGCTCGCTCTTTGAGAATCTTGGGTCTTTGGGAAAGCCGTGAGTCCAGCAAGCTTTTCAGATTAAGTGTGCCCCAAGCAGTAGGTTCTATCTCTGAGCAATACAGCCCGTGGAATTCCTGGGAATCTGGAACCCTGCCATGAAGTTCAGCCTGGTTGTTATTTTCACACGGAAGAAACTCCTTTGAGGTTCCCATGCCTCTGTACACTGATGCTTCCAGCAACGTCATGTTTCACAGGTCAATAGTGGCTCTTTAAGTTTCACTGGTCTAGGAAAAAGGGTGAAGCGCCTGGGTTCCCGTGCTTCACTACTTCATGGCCTGAAGATGTTTATAGGCACATCGGCAAA
Organism: Tenrec ecaudatus; assembly: GCF_050624435.1. Lineage (NCBI taxonomy): Eukaryota > Metazoa > Chordata > Mammalia > Afrosoricida > Tenrecidae > Tenrec > Tenrec ecaudatus. The sequence goes on along the minus strand of NW_027459384.1, from coordinate 95,042 downwards.
TCCACCGGTGGCAATTCTCTCATATTGTCATTGCGATGGGAAGATTTCTTATTCGTTAGGAAATGTTTTACCATGTAAGGTCGATGGAGACGCACGAGTGTAAGGAGAACGGTGAATGGTGGCCGTTCGTAACCCAGCGTCATCAGAAACCGCAGAGTAAATTTTAGGAACGTAGACGAAAGACACCGGAGAAAACTTCACTCAGGGACTTCAGTGAACTCTGCTTACAATGTTGAGGCCCGACACCCCTAGTGCCTGGGGGCGACCCGTCTCCTGCCCTACGTAGTTTTTTTGAGCGTGCCTCCCTCAGGTGGTGCCTTTTCTCTCCCCGCAATATTGCTCCATGAAACTGCCGATGAAAACTATTTGCCATGGGTATGTCGTTTCACAATATTGGCCTCCTCTTTGAAGAACAAATGCTTTTCTACACGGGTGCTGCCTCTCTGAACTTTCTTTGTCTTGGCTCAATCGATGCAGATTCCTGTGCTGAATGCGCCATAGAGTGACACAGGTGAGTGCTTGTCAGTATTCCAGGCACACGCAGCAATTTCGTTTTTCCAAGACCCACCTGGCTTGATCAAGGTTGCTTATTCCCGTGAAAACGTTTTTCGTCCAAATTCTAGAGGAGCACCATTGTGCCTCTGGGAGCTACACCAGGGCCTGCTGAACAGACGCTCCAGCGGTTTCATTTTCGGACTGAAATTCAACACGGAATTGCATGGATCTATGGAAACCGTGAACTGTGGCCGTACCAGATTCTCACATCTTCCATTGTCTAATGGAAGCTTGTTTCCCAGGCTGATCCGGCTGGCGCTTCTTTCTGGGCAATGACCATTTAATTGTGGACGTTCAGCCTTCTTGGGAATTCTCTGATACCGGCAAGTTCCCGCGCCTCACTCGGTGGAGGTTTAGGTGACTCAGGACAACTGTTTTTATTTCAGGCGTCTAGAACAAAGAGAATCCACAAAGGTTGATGATCATGGAGAAAGTAAAGACCCGTTTCTTTATAGTGCCCACTCATGGCACTTCTAGCATCTGAGGCCTAAGAGCTCGTGCAGCATGATATTCTCAGTTCAGGCACGCCGCCTGCAGTTTCTTCCTTGCAGAAAAATCTTTCCCAGTGTACTTCTTTAAACTGCTGCAAAATGGTGGCACAGAAGATTTCGGTTTAGGTTTAACTTTAGACGGGCATAGGTACAGGCATTTGGGCATGTTTAGGGAAAGAGTTAGAGTTCACGTTAGAGTTACGGCTGTGTGAGGATTCAGGTTATGGTAAGTCTGAGGATCAAATGTAGGGTGAGTGTGAGGTGGAAGGTAAGAGTAGGGTTTAGTGCTTAAGGATGAGCGAACCTATTGTCTCATTTAGGCTTATGGTAAACTTGACTGTTTAGATATGGGTTGGGGTTAATATTTGTGTGAGGGTTAGACAGTGTGCGAGTTTGATTTGGGGTCAGGCTTACGGTTTGTGTGTTACATCCGTTTTCATTAAGGTTAAGTTAAGCTCTCTCTCTAGTTTAAGGGATTGGTTTACATTAACGGTGAAATTGAGGTATCGATTGAAGGTGAGGGATAGAGTTAAGTTAGGTTCAGGCGAAGAATGACGGTTAGGAGTAAGGTTAGTTGTAGTGGGAGCTGCATGTTCACATCCGATTTGGGGTTAGGATTAGGGTTAGCCTTAGGGTAGACATACGGTTATGGTTAGGGCTTGCTTTAGGGTGAGCCTTAGGTTAGGGTTAAGTTTAAGGTTAGGAGAATACAGTTAGACCTAGTCTTAGGGTTACATCTCTGTTTAGGTTTACACGTAGGGTTAGATTTTCACCTAGTTTAGGGTTAGGATTAGGGTTGTTTTTAGGATAGGATTTAGGTATGAGGTCTAATTTAAGTGTTGGATTATTGGAAGTACATCTGCTCTCACTGGTTTTCCTTCACTGTCACAATGTTTCTGAGATTCATGGTTTAAGGGAAATCTTGCTTCTTGCCGGTTTCTAGGTCAAAAGGCGCCACCGGCAGTTTGTATTTCCGTCAAACTTACGCTCGCTCTTTGAGAATCTTGGGTCTTTGGGAAAGCCGTGAGTCCAGCAAGCTTTTCAGATTAAGTGTGCCCCAAGCAGTAGGTTCTATCTCTGAGCAATACAGCCCGTGGAATTCCTGGGAATCAGGAACCCTGCCATGAAGTTCAGCCTGGTTGTTATTTTCACACGGAAGAAACTCCTTTGAGGTTCCCATGCCTCTGTACACTGATGCTTCCAGCAACGTCATGTTTCACAGGTCAATAGTGGCTCTTTAAGTTTCACTGGTCTAGGAAAAAGGGTGAAGCGCCTGGGTTCCCGTGCTTCACTACTTCATGGCCTGAAGATGTTTATAGGCACATCGGCAAATCCACCGGTGGCAATTCTCTCATATTGTCATTGCGATGGGAAGATTTCTTATTCGTTAGGAAATGTTTTACCATGTAAGGTCGATGGAGACGCACGAGTGTAAGGAGAACGGTGAATGGTGGCCGTTCGTAACCCAGAGTCATCAGAAACCGCAGAGTAAATTTTCGGAACGTAGACGAAGGACACGGGAGAAAACTTCACTCAGGGACTTCAGTGAACTCTGCTTACAATGTTGAGGCCCGACACCCCTAGTGCCTGGGGCCGACCCGTCTCCTGCCCTACGTAGTTTTTTTGAGCGTGCCTCCCTCAGGTGGTGCCTTTTCTCTCCCCGCAATATTGCTCCATGAAACTGCCGATGAAAACTATTTGCCATGGGTATGTCGTTTCACAATATTGGCCTCCTCTTTGAAGAACAAATGCTTTTCTACACGGGTGCTGCCTCCCTGAACTTTCCTTTGTCTTGGCTCAATCGATGCAGATTCCTGTGCTGAATGCGCCATAGAGTGACACAGGTGAGTGCTTGTCAGTATTCCAGGCACACGCAGCATTTTCGTTTTTCCAAGACCCACCTGGCTTGATCAAGGTTGCTTATTCCCGTGAAAACGTTTTTCGTCCAAATTCTAGAGGAGCACCATTGTGCCTCTGGGAGCTACACCAGGGCCTGCGGAACAGAGGCTCCAGCGGTTTCATTTTCGGACTGAAATTCAACACGGAATTGCATGGATCTATGGAAACCATGAACTGTGGCCGTACCAGATTCTCACATCTTCATTGTCTAATGGAAGCTTGTTTCCCAGGCTGATCCGGCTGGCGCTTCTTTCTGGGCAATGACCATTTAATTGTGGACGTTCAGCCTTCTTCGGAATTCTCTGATACTGGCAAGTTCCCGCGACTCACTAAGACCACTCGGTGGAGGTTTAGGTGACTCAGGACAACTGTCTTTATTTCAGGCGTCTAGAACAAAGAGAATCCACAAAGGTTGATGATCACGGAGAAAGTAAAGTCCCGTTTCTTTATAGTGCCCACTCATGGCACTTGTAGCATCTGAGGCCAAAGAGCGCGTGCAGCATGATATTCTCAGTTCAGGCACGCCGCCTGCAGTTTCTTCCTTGCAGAAAAATCTTTCCCAGTGTACTTCTTTAAACTGCTGCAAAATGGTGGCACAGAAGATTTCGGTTTAGGTGTAACTTTAGACGGGCATAGGTACAGGCATTTGGGCATGTTTAGGGACAGAGTTAGAGTTCACGTTAGAGTTACGGCTGTGTGAGGATTCGGGTTATGGTAAGTCTGAGGATCAAATGTAGGGTGAGTGTGAGGTGGAAGGTAAGAGTAGGGTTTAGTGCTTAAGGATGAGCGAACCTATTGTCTCATTTAGGCTTATGGTAAACTTGACTGTTTAGATATGGGTTGGGGTTAATATTTGTGTGAGGGTTAGACAGTGTGCGAGTTTGATTTGGGGTCAGGCTTACGGTTTGTGTGTTACATCCGTTTTCATTAAGGTTAAGTTAAGCTCTCTCTCTAGTTTAAGGGATTGGTTTACATTAACGGTGAAATTGAGGTATCGATTGAAGGTGAGGGATAGAGTTAAGTTAGGTTCAGGCGAAGAATGACGGTTAGGAGTAAGGTTAGTTGTAGTGGGAGCTGCATGTTCACATCCGATTTGGGGTTAGGATTAGGGTTAGCCTTAGGGTAGACATACGGTTATGGTTAGGGCTTGCTTTAGGGTGAGCCTTAGGTTAGGGTTAAGTTTAAGGTTAGGAGAATACAGTTAGACCTAGTCTTAGGGTTACATCTCTGTTTAGGTTTACACGTAGGGTTAGCTTTTCACCTAGTTTAGGGTTAGGATTAGGGTTGTTTTTAGGATAGGATTTAGGTATGAGGTCTAATTTAAGTGTTGGATTATTGGAAGTACATCTGCTCTCACTGGTTTTCCTTCACTGTCACAATGTTTCTGAGATTCATGGTTTAAGGGAAATCTTGCTTCTTGCCGGTTTCTAGGTCAAAAGGCGCCACCGGCAGTTTGTATTTCCGTCAAACTTACGCTCGCTCTTTGAGAATCTTGGGTCTTTGGGAAAGCCGTGAGTCCAGCAAGCTTTTCAGATTAAGTGTGCCCCAAGCAGTAGGTTCTATCTCTGAGCAATACAGCCCGTGGAATTCCTGGGAATCTGGAAACCTGCCATGAAGTTCAGCCTGGTTGTTATTTTCACACGGAAGAAACTCCTTTGAGGTTCCCATGCCTCTGTACACTGATGCTTCCAGCAACGTCATGTTTCACAGGTCAATAGTGGCTCTTTAAGTTTCACTGGTCTAGGAAAAAGGGTGAAGCGCCTGGGTTAACCCGTGCTTCACTACTTCATGGCCTGAAGATGTTTATAGGCACATCGGCAAATCCACCGGTGGCAATTCTCTCATATTGTCATTGCGATGGGAAGATTTCTTATTCGTTAGGAAATGTTTTACCATGTAAGGTCGATGGAGACGCACGAGTGTAAGGAGAACGGTGAATGGTGGCCGTTCGTAACCCAGCGTCATCAGAAACCGCAGAGTAAATTTTAGGAACGTAGACGAAAGACACCGGAGAAAACTTCACTCAGGGACTTCAGTGAACTCTGCTTACAATGTTGAGGCCCGACACCCCTAGTGCCTGGGGGCGACCCGTCTCCTGCCCTACGTAGTTTTTTTGAGCGTGCCTCCCTCAGGTGGTGCCTTTTCTCTCCCCGCAATATTGCTCCATGAAACTGCCGATGAAAACTATTTGCCATGGGTATGTCGTTTCACAATATTGGCCTCCTCTTTGAAGAACAAATGCTTTTCTACACGGGTGCTGCCTCTCTGAACTTTCTTTGTCTTGGCTCAATCGATGCAGATTCCTGTGCTGAATGCGCCATAGAGTGACACAGGTGAGTGCTTGTCAGTATTCCAGGCACACGCAGCAATTTCGTTTTTCCAAGACCCACCTGGCTTGATCAAGGTTGCTTATTCCCGTGAAAACGTTTTTCGTCCAAATTCTAGAGGAGCACCATTGTGCCTCTGGGAGCTACACCAGGGCCTGCTGAACAGAGGCTCCAGCGGTTTCATTTTCGGACTGAAATTCAACACGGAATTGCATGGATCTATGGAAACCGTGAACTGTGGCCGTACCAGATTCTCACATCTTCATTGTCTAATGGAAGCTTGTTTCCCAGGCTGATCCGGCTGGCGCTTCTTTCTGGGCAATGACCATTTAATTGTGGACGTTCAGCCTTCTTGGGAATTCTCTGATACCGGCAAGTTCCCGCGCCTCACTCGGTGGAGGTTTAGGTGACTCAGGACAACTGTTTTTATTTCAGGCGTCTAGAACAAAGAGAATCCACAAAGGTTGATGATCATGGAGAAAGTAAAGACCCGTTTCTTTATAGTGCCCACTCATGGCACTTCTAGCATCTGAGGCCTAAGAGCTCGTGCAGCATGATATTCTCAGTTCAGGCACGCCGCCTGCAGTTTCTTCCTTGCAGAAAAATCTTTCCCAGTGTACTTCTTTAAACTGCTGCAAAATGGTGGCACAGAAGATTTCGGTTTAGGTTTAACTTTAGACGGGCATAGGTACAGGCATTTGGGCATGTTTAGGGAAAGAGTTAGAGTTCACGTTAGAGTTACGGCTGTGTGAGGATTCAGGTTATGGTAAGTCTGAGGATCAAATGTAGGGTGAGTGTGAGGTGGAAGGTAAGAGTAGGGTTTAGTGCTTAAGGATGAGCGAACCTATTGTCTCATTTAGGCTTATGGTAAACTTGACTGTTTAGATATGGGTTGGGGTTAATATTTGTGTGAGGGTTAGACAGTGTGCGAGGTTGAGTTGGGGTCAGGCTTACGGTTTGTGTGTTACATCCGTTTTCATTAAGGTTAAGTTTAGCTCTCTTTCTAGTTTAAGGGATTCGTTTACATTAACGGTGAAATTGAGGTATCGATTGAAGGTGAGGGATAGAGTTAAGTTAGATTCAGGCGAAGAATGACGGTTAGGAGTAAGGTTAGTTGTAGGGGGAGCTGCATGTTCACATCAGATTTGGGGTTAGGATTAGGGTAGACATACGGTTATGGTTAGGGCTTGCTTTAGGGTGAGCCTTAGGTTAGGGTTAAGTTTAAGGTTAGGAGAATACAGTTAGACCTAGTCTTAGGGTTACATCTCTGTTTAGGTTTACACGTAGGGTTAGCTTTTCACCTAGTTTAGGGTTAGGATTAGGGTTGTTTTTAGGATAGGATTTAGGTATGAGGTCTAATTTAAGTGTTGGATTATTGGAAGTACATCTGCTCTCACTGGTTTTCCTTCACTGTCACAATGTTTCTGAGATTCATGGTTTAAGGGAAATCTTGCTTCTTGCCGGTTTCTAGGTCAAAAGGCGCCACCGGCAGTTTGTATTTCCGTCAAACTTACGCTCGCTCTTTGAGAATCTTGGGTCTTTGGGAAAGCCGTGAGTCCAGCAAGCTTTTCAGATTAAGTGTGCCCCAAGCAGTAGGTTCTATCTCTGAGCAATACAGCCCGTGGAATTCCTGGGAATCTGGAACCCTGCCATGAAGTTCAGCCTGGTTGTTATTTTCACACGGAAGAAACTCCTTTGAGGTTCCCATGCCTCTGTACACTGATGCTTCCAGCAACGTCATGTTTCACAGGTCAATAGTGGCTCTTTAAGTTTCACTGGTCTAGGAAAAAGGGTGAAGCGCCTGGGTTCCCGTGCTTCACTACTTCATGGCCTGAAGATGTTTATAGGCACATCGGCAAATCCACCGGTGGCAATTCTCTCATATTGTCATTGCGATGGGAAGATTTCTTATTCGTTAGGAAATGTTTTACCATGTAAGGTCGATGGAGACGCACGAGTGTAAGGAGAACGGTGAATGGTGGCCGTTCGTAACCCAGCGTCATCAGAAACCGCAGAGTAAATTTTAGGAACGTAGACGAAAGACACCGGAGAAAACTTCACTCAGGGACTTCAGTGAACTCTGCTTACAATGTTGAGGCCCGACACCCCTAGTGCCTGGGGGCGACCCGTCTCCTGCCCTACGTAGTTTTTTTGAGCGTGCCTCCCTCAGGTGGTGCCTTTTCTCTCCCCGCAATATTGCTCCATGAAACTGCCGATGAAAACTATTTGCCATGGGTATGTCGTTTCACAATATTGGCCTCCTCTTTGAAGAACAAATGCTTTTCTACACGGGTGCTGCCTCTCTGAACTTTCTTTGTCTTGGCTCAATCGATGCAGATTCCTGTGCTGAATGCGCCATAGAGTGACACAGGTGAGTGCTTGTCAGTATTCCAGGCACACGCAGCAATTTCGTTTTTCCAAGACCCACCTGGCTTGATCAAGGTTGCTTATTCCCGTGAAAACGTTTTTCGTCCAAATTCTAGAGGAGCACCATTGTGCCTCTGGGAGCTACACCAGGGCCTGCTGAACAGAGGCTCCAGCGGTTTCATTTTCGGACTGAAATTCAACACGGAATTGCATGGATCTATGGAAACCGTGAACTGTGGCCGTACCAGATTCTCACATCTTCATTGTCTAATGGAAGCTTGTTTCCCAGGCTGATCCGGCTGGCGCTTCTTTCTGGGCAATGACCATTTAATTGTGGACGTTCAGCCTTCTTGGGAATTCTCTGATACCGGCAAGTTCCCGCGCCTCACTCGGTGGAGGTTTAGGTGACTCAGGACAACTGTCTTTATTTCAGGCGTCTAGAACAAAGAGAATCCACAAAGGTTGATGATCATGGAGAAAGTAAAGACCCGTTTCTTTATAGTGCCCACTCATGGCACTTCTAGCATCTGAGTCCTAAGAGCTCGTGCAGCATGATATTCTCAGTTCAGGCACGCCGCCTGCAGTTTCTTCCTTGCAGAAAAATCTTTCCCAGTGTACTTCTTTAAACTGCTGCAAAATGGTGGCACAGAAGATTTCGGTTTAGGTTTAACTTTAGACGGGCATAGGTACAGGCATTTGGGCATGTTTAGGGACAGAGTTAGAGTTCACGTTAGAGTTACGGCTGTGTGAGGATTCGGGTTATGGTAAGTCTGAGGATCAAATGTAGGGTGAGTGTGAGGTTGAAGGTAAGAGTAGGGTTTAGTGCTTAAGGATGAGCGAACCTATTGTCTCATTTAGGCTTATGGTAAACTTGACTGTTTAGATATGGGTTGGGGTTAATATTTGTGTGAGGGTTAGACAGTGTGCGAGGTTGAGTTGGGGTCAGGCTTACGGTTTGTGTGTTACATCCGTTTTCATTAAGGTTAAGTTTAGCTCTCTTTCTAGTTTAAGGGATTCGTTTACATTAACGGTGAAATTGAGGTATCGATTGAAGGTGAGGGATAGAGTTAAGTTAGATTCAGGCGAAGAATGACGGTTAGGAGTAAGGTTAGTTGTAGGGGGAGCTGCATGTTCACATCAGATTTGGGGTTAGGATTAGGGTAGACATACGGTTATGGTTAGGGCTTGCTTTAGGGTGAGCCTTAGATTAGGGTTAAGTTTAAGGTTAGGAGAATACAGATAGACCTAGTCTTAGGGTTACATCTCTGTTTAAGTTTACACCTAGGGTTAGCTTTTCACCTAGTTTAGGGTTAGGATTAGGGTTGTTTTTAGGATAGGATTTAGGTATGAGGTCTAATTTAAGTGTTGGATTATTGGAAGTACATCTGCTCTCACTGGTTTTCCTTCACTGTCACAATGTTTCTGAGATTCATGGTTTAAGGGAAATCTTGCTTCTTGCCGGTTTCTAGGTCAAAAGGCGCCACCGGCAGTTTGTATTTCCGTCAAACTTACGCTCGCTCTTTGAGAATCTTGGGTCTTTGGGAAAGCCGTGAGTCCAGCAAGCTTTTCAGATTAAGTGTGCCCCAAGCAGTAGGTTCTATCTCTGAGCAATACAGCCCGTGGAATTCCTGGGAATCTGGAAACCTGCCATGAAGTTCAGCCTGGTTGTTATTTTCACACGGAAGAAACTCCTTTGAGGTTCCCATGCCTCTGTACACTGATGCTTCCAGCAACGTCATGTTTCACAGGTCAATAGTGGCTCTTTAAGTTTCACTGGTCTAGGAAAAAGGGTGAAGCGCCTGGGTTCCCGTGCTTCACTACTTCATGGCCTGAAGATGTTTATAGGCACATCGGCAAATCCACCGGTGGCAATTCTCTCATATTGTCATTGCGATGGGAAGATTTCTTATTCGTTAGGAAATGTTTTACCATGTAAGGTCGATGGAGACGCACGAGTGTAAGGAGAACGGTGAATGGTGGCCGTTCGTAACCCAGAGTCATCAGAAACCGCAGAGTAAATTTTCGGAACGTAGACGAAGGACACGGGAGAAAACTTCACTCAGGGACTTCAGTGAACTCTGCTTACAATGTTGAGGCCCGACACCCCTAGTGCCTGGGGGCGACCCGTCTCCTGCCCTACGTAGTTTTTTTGAGCGTGCCTCCCTCAGGTGGTGCCTATTCTCTCCCCGCAATATTGCTCCATGAAACTGCCGATGAAAACTATTTGCCATGGGTATGTCGTTTCACAATATTGGCCTCCTCTTTGAAGAACAAATGCTTTTCTACACGGGTGCTGCCTCCCTGAACTTTCCTTTGTCTTGGCTCAATCGATGCAGATTCCTGTGCTGAATGCGCCATAGAGTGACACAGGTGAGTGCTTGTCAGTATTCCAGGCACACGCAGCATTTTCGTTTTTCCAAGACCCACCTGGCTTGATCAAGGTTGCTTATTCCCGTGAAAACGTTTTTCGTCCAAATTCTAGAGGAGCACCATTGTGCCTCTGGGAGCTACACCAGGGCCTGCGGAACAGAGGCTCCAGCGGTTTCATTTTCGGACTGAAATTCAACACGGAATTGCATGGATCTATGGAAACCATGAACTGTGGCCGTACCAGATTCTCACATCTTCATTGTCTAATGGAAGCTTGTTTCCCAGGCTGATCCGGCTGGCGCTTCTTTCTGGGCAATGACCATTTAATTGTGGACGTTCAGCCTTCTTCGGAATTCTCTGATACTGGCAAGTTCCCGCGACTCACTAAGACCACTCGGTGGAGGTTTAGGTGACTCAGGACAACTGTCTTTATTTCAGGCGTCTAGAACAAAGAGAATCCACAAAGGTTGATGATCACGGAGAAAGTAAAGTCCCGTTTCTTTATAGTGCCCACTGATGGCACTTGTAGCATCTGAGGCCAAAGAGCGCGTGCAGCATGATATTCTCAGTTCAGGCACGCCGCCTGCAGTTTCTTCCTTGCAGAAAAATCTTTCCCAGTGTACTTCTTTAAACTGCTGCAAAATGGTGGCACAGAAGATTTCGGTTTAGGTGTAACTTTAGACGGGCATAGGTACAGGCATTTGGGCATGTTTAGGGACAGAGTTAGAGTTCACGTTAGAGTTACGGCTGTGTGAGGATTCGGGTTATGGTAAGTCTGAGGATCAAATGTAGGGTGAGTGTGAGGTGGAAGGTAAGAGTAGGGTTTAGTGCTTAAGGATGAGCGAACCTATTGTCTCATTTAGGCTTATGGTAAACTTGACTGTTTAGATATGGGTTGGGGTTAATATTTGTGTGAGGGTTAGACAGTGTGCGAGTTTGATTTGGGGTCAGGCTTACGGTTTGTGTGTTACATCCGTTTTCATTAAGGTTAAGTTAAGCTCTCTCTCTAGTTTAAGGGATTGGTTTACATTAACGGTGAAATTGAGGTATCGATTGAAGGTGAGGGATAGAGTTAAGTTAGGTTCAGGCGAAGAATGACGGTTAGGAGTAAGGTTAGTTGTAGTGGGAGCTGCATGTTCACATCCAATTTGGGGTTAGGATTAGGGTTAGCCTTAGGGTAGACATACGGTTATGGTTAGGGCTTGCTTTAGGGTGAGCCTTAGGTTAGGGTTAAGTTTAAGGTTAGGAGAATACAGTTAGACCTAGTCTTAGGGTTACATCTCTGTTTAGGTTTACACGTAGGGTTAGCTTTTCACCTAGTTTAGGGTTAGGATTAGGGTTGTTTTTAGGATAGGATTTAGGTATGAGGTCTAATTTAAGTGTTGGATTATTGGAAGTACATCTGCTCTCACTGGTTTTCCTTCACTGTCACAATGTTTCTGAGATTCATGGTTTAAGGGAAATCTTGCTTCTTGCCGGTTTCTAGGTCAAAAGGCGCCACCGGCAGTTTGTATTTCCGTCAAACTTACGCTCGCTCTTTGAGAATCTTGGGTCTTTGGGAAAGCCGTGAGTCCAGCAAGCTTTTCAGATTAAGTGTGCCCCAAGCAGTAGGTTCTATCTCTGAGCAATACAGCCCGTGGAATTCCTGGGAATCTGGAACCCTGCCATGAAGTTCAGCCTGGTTGTTATTTTCACACGGAAGAAACTCCTTTGAGGTTCCCATGCCTCTGTACACTGATGCTTCCAGCAACGTCATGTTTCACAGGTCAATAGTGGCTCTTTAAGTTTCACTGGTCTAGGAAAAAGGGTGAAGCGCCTGGGTTCCCGTGCTTCACTACTTCATGGCCTGAAGATGTTTATAGGCACATCGGCAAATCCACCGGTGGCAATTCTCTCATATTGTCATTGCGATGGGAAGATTTCTTATTCGTTAGGAAATGTTTTACCATGTAAGGTCGATGGAGACGCACGAGTGTAAGGAGAACGGTGAATGGTGGCCGTTCGTAACCCAGCGTCATCAGAAACCGCAGAGTAAATTTTAGGAACGTAGACGAAAGACACCGGAGAAAACTTCACTCAGGGACTTCAGTGAACTCTGCTTACAATGTTGAGGCCCGACACCCCTAGTGCCTGGGGGCGACCCGTCTCCTGCCCTACGTAGTTTTTTTGAGCGTGCCTCCCTCAGGTGGTGCCTTTTCTCTCCCCGCAATATTGCTCCATGAAACTGCCGATGAAAACTATTTGCCATGGGTATGTCGTTTCACAATATTGGCCTCCTCTTTGAAGAACAAATGCTTTTCTACACGGGTGCTGCCTCTCTGAACTTTCTTTGTCTTGGCTCAATCGATGCAGATTCCTGTGCTGAATGCGCCATAGAGTGACACAGGTGAGTGCTTGTCAGTATTCCAGGCACACGCAGCAATTTCGTTTTTCCAAGACCCACCTGGCTTGATCAAGGTTGCTTATTCCCGTGAAAACGTTTTTCGTCCAAATTCTAGAGGAGCACCATTGTGCCTCTGGGAGCTACACCAGGGCCTGCTGAACAGAGGCTCCAGCGGTTTCATTTTCGGACTGAAATTCAACACGGAATTGCATGGATCTATGGAAACCGTGAACTGTGGCCGTACCAGATTCTCACATCTTCATTGTCTAATGGAAGCTTGTTTCCCAGGCTGATCCGGCTGGCGCTTCTTTCTGGGCAATGACCATTTAATTGTGGACGTTCAGCCTTCTTGGGAATTCTCTGATACCGGCAAGTTCCCGCGCCTCACTCGGTGGAGGTTTAGGTGACTCAGGACAACTGTCTTTATTTCAGGCGTCTAGAACAAAGAGAATCCACAAAGGTTGATGATCATGGAGAAAGTAAAGACCCGTTTCTTTATAGTGCCCACTCATGGCACTTCTAGCATCTGAGGCCTAAGAGCTCGTGCAGCATGATATTCTCAATTCAGGCACGCCGCCTGCAGTTTCTTCCTTGCAGAAAAATCTTTCCCAGTGTACTTCTTTAAACTGCTGCAAAATGGTGGCACAGAAGATTTCGGTTTAGGTTTAACTTTAGACGGGCATAGGTACAGGCATTTGGGCATGTTTAGGGAAAGAGTTAGAGTTCACGTTAGAGTTACGGCTGTGTGAGGATTCAGGTGGTAAGTCTGAGGATCAAATGTAGGGTGAGTGTGAGGTGGAAGGTAAGAGTAGGGTTTAGTGCTTAAGGATGAGCGAACCTATTGTCTCATTTAGGCTTATGGTAAACTTGACTGTTTAGATATGGGTTGGGGTTAATATTTGTGTGAGGGTTAGACAGTGTGCGAGGTTGAGTTGGGGTCAGGCTTACGGTTTGTGTGTTACATCCGTTTTCATTAAGGTTAAGTTTAGCTCTCTTTCTAGTTTAAGGGATTCGTTTACATTAACGGTGAAATTGAGGTATCGATTGAAGGTGAGGGATAGAGTTAAGTTAGATTCAGGCGAAGAATGACGGTTAGGAGTAAGGTTAGTTGTAGGGGGAGCTGCATGTTCACATCAGATTTGGGGTTAGGATTAGGGTAGACATACGGTTATGGTTAGGGCTTGCTTTAGGGTGAGCCTTAGATTAGGGTTAAGTTTAAGGTTAGGAGAATACAGTTAGACCTAGTCTTAGGGTTACATCTCTGTTTAAGTTTACACCTAGGGTTAGCTTTTCACCTAGTTTAGGGTTAGGATTAGGGTTGTTTTTAGGATAGGATTTAGGTATGAGGTCTAATTTAAGTGTTGGATTATTGGAAGTACATCTGCTCTCACTGGTTTTCCTTCACTGTCACAATGTTTCTGAGATTCATGGTTTAAGGGAAATCTTGCTTCTTGCCGGTTTCTAGGTCAAAAGGCGCCACCGGCAGTTTGTATTTCCGTCAAACTTACGCTCGCTTTTTGAGAATCTTGGGTCTTTGGGAAAGCCGTGAGTCCAGCAAGCTTTTCAGATTAAGTGTGCCCCAAGCAGTAGGTTCTATCTCTGAGCAATACAGCCCGTGGAATTCCTGGGAATCTGGAACCCTGCCATGAAGTTCAGCCTGGTTGTTATTTTCACACGGAAGAAACTCCTTTGAGGTTCCCATGCCTCTGTACACTGATGCTTCCAGCAACGTCATGTTTCACAGGTCAATAGTGGCTCTTTAAGTTTCACTGGTCTAGGAAAAAGGGTGAAGCGCCTGGGTTCCCGTGCTTCACTACTTCATGGCCTGAAGATGTTTATAGGCACATCGGCAAATCCACCGGTGGCAATTCTCTCATATTGTCATTGCGATGGGAAGATTTCTTATTCGTTAGGAAATGTTTTACCATGTAAGGTCGATGGAGACGCACGAGTGTAAGGAGAACGGTGAATGGTGGCCGTTCGTAACCCAGAGTCATCAGAAACCGCAGAGTAAATTTTCAGAACGTAGACGAAGGACACGGGAGAAAACTTCACTCAGGGACTTCAGTGAACTCTGCTTACAATGTTGAGGCCCGACACCCCTAGTGCCTGGGGCCGACCCGTCTCCTGCCCTACGTAGTTTTTTGGAGCGTGCCTCCCTCAGGTGGTGCCTTTTCTCTCCCCGCAATATTGCTCCATGAAACTGCCGATGAAAACTATTTGCCATGGGTATGTCGTTTCACAATATTGGCCTCCTCTTTGAAGAACAAATGCTTTTCTACACGGGTGCTGCCTCCCTGAACTTTCCTTTGTCTTGGCTCAATCGATGCAGATTCCTGTGCTGAATGCGCCATAGAGTGACACAGGTGAGTGCTTGTCAGTATTCCAGGCACACGCAGCATTTTCGTTTTTCCAAGACCCACCTGGCTTGATCAAGGTTGCTTATTCCCGTGAAAACGTTTTTCGTCCAAATTCTAGAGGAGCACCATTGTGCCTCTGGGAGCTACACCAGGGCCTGCGGAACAGAGGCTCCAGCGGTTTCATTTTCAGACTGAAATTCAACACGGAATTGCATGGATCTATGGAAACCATGAACTGTGGCCGTACCAGATTCTCACATCTTCATTGTCTAATGGAAGCTTGTTTCCCAGGCTGATCCGGCTGGCGCTTCTTTCTGGGCAATGACCATTTAATTGTGGACGTTCAGCCTTCTTCGGAATTCTCTGATACTGGCAAGTTCCCGCGACTCACTAAGACCACTCGGTGGAGGTTTAGGTGACTCAGGACAACTGTCTTTATTTCAGGCGTCTAGAACAAAGAGAATCCACAAAGGTTGATGATCACGGAGAAAGTAAAGTCCCGTTTCTTTATAGTGCCCACTCATGGCACTTGTAGCATCTGAGGCCAAAGAGCGCGTGCAGCATGATATTCTCAGTTCAGGCACGCCGCCTGCAGTTTCTTCCTTGCAGAAAAATCTTTCCCAGTGTACTTCTTTAAACTGCTGCAAAATGGTGGCACAGAAGATTTCGGTTTAGGTGTAACTTTAGACGGGCATAGGTACAGGCATTTGGGCATGTTTAGGGACAGAGTTAGAGTTCACGTTAGAGTTACGGCTGTGTGAGGATTCGGGTTATGGTAAGTCTGAGGATCAAATGTAGGGTGAGTGTGAGGTGGAAGGTAAGAGTAGGGTTTAGTGCTTAAGGATGAGCGAACCTATTGTCTCATTTAGGCTTATGGTAAACTTGACTGTTTAGATATGGGTTGGGGTTAATATTTGTGTGAGGGTTAGACAGTGTGCGAGGTTGAGTTGGGGTCAGGCTTACGGTTTGTGTGTTACATCCGTTTTCATTAAGGTTAAGTTAAGCTCTCTCTCTAGTTTAAGGGATTGGTTTACATTAACGGTGAAATTGAGGTATCGATTGAAGGTGAGGGATAGAGTTAAGTTAGGTTCAGGCGAAGAATGACGGTTAGGAGTAAGGTTAGTTGTAGGGGGAGCTGCATGTTCACATCCGATTTGGGGTTAGGATTAGGGTTAGCCTTAGGGTAGACATACGGTTATGGTTAGGGCTTGCTTTAGGGTGAGCCTTAGGTTAGGGTTAAGTTTAAGGTTAGGAGAATACAGTTAGACCTAGTCTTAGGGTTACATCTCTGTTTAGGTTTACACGTAGGGTTAGCTTTTCACCTAGTTTAGGGTTAGGATTAGGGTTGTTTTTAGGATAGGATTTAGGTATGAGGTCTAATTTAAGTGTTGGATTATTGGAAGTACATCTGCTCTCACTGGTTTTCCTTCACTGTCGCAATGTTTCTGAGATTCATGGTTTAAGGGAAATCTTGCTTCTTGCCGGTTTCTAGGTCAAAAGGCGCCACCGGCAGTTTGTATTTCCGTCAAACTTACGCTCGCTCTTTGAGAATCTTGGGTGTTTGGGAAAGCCGTGAGTCCAGCAAGCTTTTCAGATTAAGTGTGCCCCAAGCAGTAGGTTCTATCTCTGAGCAATACAGCCCGTGGAATTCCTGGGAATCTGGAACCCTGCCATGAAGTTCAGCCTGGTTGTTATTTTCACACGGAAGAAACTCCTTTGAGGTTCCCATGCCTCTGTACACTGATGCTTCCAGCAACGTCATGTTTCACAGGTCAATAGTGGCTCTTTAAGTTTCACTGGTCTAGGAAAAAGGGTGAAGCGCCTGGGTTCCCGTGCTTCACTACTTCATGGCCTGAAGATGTTTATAGGCACATCGGCAAATCCACCGGTGGCAATTCTCTCATATTGTCATTGCGATGGGAAGATTTCTTATTCGTTAGGAAATGTTTTACCATGTAAGGTCGATGGAGACGCACGAGTGTAAGGAGAACGGTGAATGGTGGCCGTTCGTAACCCAGCGTCATCAGAAACCGCAGAGTAAATTTTAGGAACGTAGACGAAAGACACCGGAGAAAACTTCACTCAGGGACTTCAGTGAACTCTGCTTACAATGTTGAGGCCCGACACCCCTAGTGCCTGGGGGCGACCCGTCTCCTGCCCTACGTAGTTTTTTTGAGCGTGCCTCCCTCAGGTGGTGCCTTTTCTCTCCCCGCAATATTGCTCCATGAAACTGCCGATGAAAACTATTTGCCATGGGTATGTCGTTTCACAATATTGGCCTCCTCTTTGAAGAACAAATGCTTTTCTACATGGGTGCTGCCTCTCTGAACTTTCTTTGTCTTGGCTCAATCGATGCAGATTCCTGTGCTGAATGCGCCATAGAGTGACACAGGTGAGTGCTTGTCAGTATTCCAGGCACACGCAGCAATTTCGTTTTTCCAAGACCCACTGGCTTGATCATTGTTGCTTATTCCCGTGAAAACGTTTTTCGTCCAAATTCTAGAGGAGCACCATTGTGCCTCTGGGAGCTACACCAGGGCCTGCTGAACAGAGGCTCCAGCGGTTTCATTTTCGGACTGAAATTCAACACGGAATTGCATGGATCTATGGAAACCGTGAACTGTGGCCGTACCAGATTCTCACATCTTCATTGTCTAATGGAAGCTTGTTTCCCAGGCTGATCCGGCTGGCGCTTCTTTCTGGGCAATGACCATTTAATTGTGGACGTTCAGCCTTCTTGGGAATTCTCTGATACCGGCAAGTTCCCGCGCCTCACTCGGTGGAGGTTTAGGTGACTCAGGACAACTGTCTTTATTTCAGGCGTCTAGAACAAAGAGAATCCACAAAGGTTGATGATCATGGAGAAAGTAAAGACCCGTTTCTTTATAGTGCCCACTCATGGCACTTCTAGCATCTGAGGCCTAAGAGCTCGTGCAGCATGATATTCTCAGTTCAGGCACGCCGCCTGCAGTTTCTTCCTTGCAGAAAAATCTTTCCCAGTGTACTTCTTTAAACTGCTGCAAAATGGTGGCACAGAAGATTTCGGTTTAGGTTTAACTTTAGACGGGCATAGGTACAGGCATTTGGGCATGTTTAGGGAAAGAGTTAGAGTTCACGTTAGAGTTACGGCTGTGTGAGGATTCAGGTTATGGTAAGTCTGAGGATCAAATGTAGGGTGAGTGTGAGGTGGAAGGTAAGAGTAGGGTTTAGTGCTTAAGGATGAGCGAACCTATTGTCTCATTTAGGCTTATGGTAAACTTGACTGTTTAGATATGGGTTGGGGTTAATATTTGTGTGAGGGTTAGACAGTGTGCGAGGTTGAGTTGGGGTCAGGCTTACGGTTTGTGTGTTACATCCGTTTTCATTAAGGTTAAGTTTAGCTCTCTTTCTAGTTTAAGGGATTCGTTTACATTAACGGTGAAATTGAGGTATCGATTGAAGGTGAGGGATAGAGTTAAGTTAGATTCAGGCGAAGAATGACGGTTAGGAGTAAGGATAGTTGTAGGGGGAGCTGCATGTTCACATCAGATTTGGGGTTAGGATTAGGGTAGACATACGGTTATGGTTAGGGCTTGCTTTAGGGTGAGCCTTAGATTAGGGTTAAGTTTAAGGTTAGGAGAATACAGTTAGACCTAGTCTTAGGGTTACATCTCTGTTTAAGTTTACACCTAGGGTTAGCTTTTCACCTTGTTTAGGGTTAGGATTAGGGTTGTTTTTAGGATAGGATTTAGGTATGAGGTCTAATATAAGTGTTGGATTATTGGAAGTACATCTGCTCTCACTGGTTTTCCTTCACTGTCACAATGTTTCTGAGATTCATGGTTTAAGGGAAATCTTGCTTCTTGCCGGTTTCTAGGTCAAAAGGCGCCACCGGCAGTTTGTATTTCCGTCAAACTTACGCTCGCTCTTTGAGAATCTTGGGTCTTTGGGAAAGCCGTGAGTCCAGCAAGCTTTTCAGATTAAGTGTGCCCCAAGCAGTAGGTTCTATCTCTGAGCAATACAGCCCGTGGAATTCCTGGGAATCTGGAAACCTGCCATGAAGTTCAGCCTGGTTGTCATTTTCACACGGAAGAAACTCCTTTGAGGTTCCCATGCCTCTGTACACTGATGCTTCCAGCAACGTCATGTCTCACGGGTCAATAGTGGCTCTTTAAGTTTCACTGGTCTAGGAAAAAGGGTGAAGCGCCTGGGTTCCCGTGCTTCACTACTTCATGGCCTGAAGATGTTTGTAGGCACATCGGCAAATCCACCAGTGGCAATTCTCTCATATTGTCATTGCGATGGGAAGATTTCTTATTCCGTAGGAAATGTTTTACCATGGAAGACGGGTCCCCACAGAGCTGTCTCTTTTGTGTTGAGACAAACTCTGCTGAATTTAGCTGCCAGCATCTGCGTGACCTCCCTTTCCTTTAAGGTCGATGGAGACGCACGAGTGTAAGGAGAACGGTGAATGGTGGCCGTTCATAACCCAGAGTCATCAGAAACCGCAGAGTAAATTTTAGGAACGTAGACGTAGGATACTGGAGAAAACTTCACTCAGGGACTTCAGTGAAATCTGCTTACAATGTTGAGGCCCGACACCCCTAGTGCCTGGGGGCGACCCGTCTCCTGCCCTACGTAGTTTTTTTGAGCGTGCCTCTCTCAGGTGGTGCCTTTTCTCTCCCCGCAATATTGCTCCATGAAACTCTGCCGATGAAAACTATTTGCCATGGGTATGTCGTTTCACAAAATTGGCCTCCTCTTTGAAGAACAAATGCTTTTCTGCACGGGTGCTGCCTCCCTGAACTTTCCTTTGTCTTGGCTCAATCAATGCAGATTCCTGTGCTGAATGCGCCATAGAGTGACACAGGTGTGTGCTTGTCAGCATTCCAGGCACACGCAGCAATTTCGTTTTTCCAAGACCCACCTGGCTTGATCAAGGTAGCTTATTCCCGTGAAAACATTTTTCGTCCAAATTCTAGAGGAGCACCATTGTGCCTCTGGGAGCTAACCAGGGCCTGCTGAACAGAGGCTCCAGCGGTTTCATTTTCGGACTGAAATTCAACACGGAATTGCATGGATCTATGGAAACCGTGAACTGTAGCCGTGCAAGATTCTCACATCTTCATTGTCTAATGGAAGCTTGTTTTCCATGGTTGATCCGGCTGGGGCTTCTTTCTGGGCAATTAACATTTAATTGTGGACGTTCAGCCTTCTTCGGAATTCTCTTTTACCGGCAAGTTCCCAGGCCTCACTCGGTGGAGGTTTAGGTGACTCAGGACAACTGTCTTTATTTCAGGCGTCTAGAACAAAGAGAATCCACAAAGGTTGATGATCATGGAGAAAGTAAAGTCCCGTTTCTTTATACTTCCCACTCATGGCCTTCTAGCATCTGAGGCCAAAGAGCTCGTGCAGCATGATATTCTCAATTCAGGCACGCCGCCTGCAGTTTCTTCCTTGCAGAAAAATCTTTCCCAGTGTACTTCTTTAAACTGCTGCAAAATGGTGGCACAGAAGATTTCGTTTAGGTTTAACTTTAGACGGGCATAGGTACAGGCATTTGGGCATGTTTAGGGAAAGAGTTAGAGTTCACGTTAGAGTTACGGCTGTGTGAGGATTCCGGTTATGGTAAGTCTGAGGATCAAATGTAGGGTGAGTGTGAGGTGGAAGGTAAGAGTAGGGTTTAGTGCTTAAGGATGAGCGAACCTATTGTCTCATTTAGGTTTATGGTAAACTTGACTGTTTAGATATGGGTTGGGGTTAATATTTGTGTGAGGGTTAGACAGTGTGCGAGGTTGAGTTGGGGTCATGCTTACGGTTTGTGTGTTACATCTGTTTTCATTAAGATAAAGTTAAGTTCTCTGTCTAGTTTAAGGGATTGGTTTACATTAACGGTGAAATTGAGGTATCGATTGAAGGTGAGGGATAGAGTTAAGTTAGGTTCAGGCGAAGAATGACGGTTAGGAGTAAGGTTAGTTGTAGGGGGAGCTGCATGTTCACATCTGATTTGGTGTTAGGATTAGGGTTAGCCTTAGGGTAGACATACGGTTATAGTTAGGGCTTGCTTTAGGTTGAGCCTTAGTTTAGGGTTAAGTTTAAGGTTAGGAGAATACAATTAGACCTAGGCTTAGGGTTACATCTCTGTTTAGGTTTACACCTAGGGTTAGCTTTTCACCTTGTTTAGGGTTAGGATTAGGGTTGTTTTTAGGATAGGATTTAGGTATGAGGTCTAATTTAAGTGTTGGATTATTGGAAGTACATCTGCTCTCACTGGTTTTCCTTCACTGTCACAATGTTTCTGAGATTCATGGTTTAAGGGAAATCTTGCTTCTTGCCGGTTTCAAGATCAAAAGGCGCCACCGGCAGTTTGTTTTTCCGTCAAACTTATGCTCGCTCTTTGAGAATCTTGGGTCTTTGGGAAAGCCGTGAGTCCAGCAAGCTTTTCAGATTAAGTGTGCCCCAAGCAGTAGGTTCTATCTCTGAGCAATACAGCCCGTGGAATTCCTGGGAATCTGGAACCCTGCCATGAAGTTCAGCCTGGTTGTTATTTTCACACGGAAGAAACTCCTTTGAGGTTCCCATGCCTCTGTACACTGATGCTTCCAGCAACGTCATGTTTCACAGGTCAATAGTGGCTCTTTAAGTTTCACTGGTCTAGGAAAAAGGGTGAAGCGCCTGGGTCCCCTTGCTTCACTACTTCATGTACTGAAGTTGTTTATAGGCACATCGGCAAATCCACCGGTGGCAATTCTCTCATATTGTCATTGCGATGGGAAGATTTCTTATTCGTTAGGAAATGTTTTACCATGTAAGGTCGATGGAGACGCACGAGTGTAAGGAGAACGGTGAATGGTGGCCGTTCGTAACCCAGAGTCATCAGAAACCGCAGAGTAAATTTTAGGAACGTAGATGAAGGACACCGGAGAAAACTTCACTCAGGGACTTCAGTGAACTCTGCTTACAATGTTGAGGCCCGACACCCCTAGTGCCTGGGGGCGACCCCTCTCCTGCCCTACGTAGTTTTTTTGAGCGTGCCTCCCTCAGGTGGTGCCTTTTCTCTCCCCGCAATATTGCTCCATGAAACTGCCGATGAAAACTATTTGCCATGGGTATGTCGTTTCACAATATTGGCCTCCTCTTTGAAGAACAAATGCTTTTCTACACGGGTGCTGCCTCCCTGAACTTTCCTTTGTCTTGGCTCAATCGATGCAGATTCCTGTGCTGAATGCGCCATAGAGTGACACAGGTGAGTGCTTGTCAGTTTTCCCGGCACACGCAGCAATTTCGTTTTTCCAAGACCCACCTGGCTTGATCAAGGTTGCTTATTCCCGTGAAAACGTTTTTCGTCCAAATTCTAGAGGAGCACCATTGTGCCTCTGGGAGCTACACCAGGGCCTGCTGAACAGAGGCTCCAGCGGTTTCATTTTCGGACTGAAATTCAACACGGAATTGCATGGATCTATGGAAAACGTGAACTGTGGCCGTACCAGATTCTCACATCTTCATTGTCTAATGGAAGCTTGTTTCCCAGGCTGATCTGGCTGGCGCTTCTTTCTGGGCAATAACCATTTAATTGTGGACGTTCAGCCTTCTTGAGAATTCTCTGATACCGGCAAGTTCCCGCGCCTCACTCGGTGGAGGTTTAGGTGACTCAGGACAACTGTCTTTATTTCTGGCGTCTAGAACAAAGAGAATCCACAAAGGTTGATGATCACGGAGAAAGTAAAGTCCCGTTTCTTTATATTTCCCACTCATGGCACTTCTAGCATCTGAGGCCAAAGAGCTCGTGCAGCATGATATTCTCAGTTCAGGCACGCCGCCTGCAGTTTCTTCCTTGCAGAAAAATCTTTCCCAGTGTACTTCTTTAAACTGCTGCAAAATGGTGGCACAGAAGATTTCGGTTTAGGTGTAACTTTAGACGGGCATAGGTACAGGCATTTGGGCATGTTTAGGGACAGAGTTAGAGTTCACGTTAGAGTTACGGCTGTGTGAGGATTCGGGTTATGGTAAGTCTGAGGATCAAATGTAGGGTGAGTGTGAGGTGGAAGGTAAGAGTAGGGTTTAGTGCTTAAGGATGAGCGAACCTATTGTCTCATTTAGGCTTATGGTAAACTTGACTGTTTAGATATGGGTTGGGGTTAATATTTGTGTGAGGGTTAGACAGTGTGCGAGTTTGATTTGGGGTCAGGCTTACGGTTTGTGTGTTACATCCGTTTTCATTAAGGTTAAGTTAAGCTCTCTCTCTAGTTTAAGGGATTGGTTTACATTAACGGTGAAATTGAGGTATCGATTGAAGGTGAGGGATAGAGTTAAGTTAGGTTCAGGCGAAGAATGACGGTTAGGAGTAAGGTTAGTTGTAGTGGGAGCTGCATGTTCACATCCGATTTGGGGTTAGGATTAGGGTTAGCCTTAGGGTAGACATACGGTTATGGTTAGGGCTTGCTTTAGGGTGAGCCTTAGGTTAGGGTTAAGTTTAAGGTTAGGAGAATACAGTTAGACCTAGTCTTAGGGTTACATCTCTGTTTAGGTTTACACGTAGGGTTAGCTTTTCACCTAGTTTAGGGTTAGGATTAGGGTTGTTTTTAGGATAGGATTTAGGTATGAGGTCTAATTTAAGTGTTGGATTATTGGAAGTACATCTGCTCTCACTGGTTTTCCTTCACTGTCACAATGTTTCTGAGATTCATGGTTTAAGGGAAATCTTGCTTCTTGCCGGTTTCTAGGTCAAAAGGCGCCACCGGCAGTTTGTATTTCCGTCAAACTTACGCTCGCTCTTTGAGAATCTTGGGTCTTTGGGAAAGCCGTGAGTCCAGCAAGCTTTTCAGATTAAGTGTGCCCCAAGCAGTAGGTTCTATCTCTGAGCAATACAGCCCGTGGAATTCCTGGGAATCTGGAACCCTGCCATGAAGTTCAGCCTGGTTGTTATTTTCACACGGAAGAAACTCCTTTGAGGTTCCCATGCCTCTGTACACTGATGCTTCCAGCAACGTCATGTCTCACAGGTCAATAGTGGCTCTTTAAGTTTCACTGGTCTAGGAAAAAGGGTGAAGCGCCTGGGTTCCCGTGCTTCACTACTTCATGACCTGAAGAAGATGTTTATAGGCACATCGGCAAATCCACCGGTGGCAATTCTCTCATATTGTCATTGCGATGGGAAGATTTCTTATTCGTTAGGAAATGTTTTACCATGGACGACGGGTGCCCACAGAGCTGTCTCTTTTGTGTTGACACTAACTCTGCTGAATTTAGCTGCCAGCATCTGCGTGTCCTCCCTTTCCTTTAAGGTCGATGGAGACGCACGAGTGTAAGGAGAACGGTGAATGGTGGCCGTTCGTAACCCAGAGTCATCAGAAACCGCAGAGTAAATTTTAGGAACGTAGAGGAAGGACACCGGAGAAAACTTCACTCAGGGACTTCAGTGAACTCTGCTTACAATGTTGAGGCCCGACACCCCTAGTGCCTGGGGGCGACCCGTATCCTGCCCTACGTAGTTTTTTTGAGCGTGCCTCTCTCAGGTGGTGCCTTTTCTCTCCCCGCAATATTGCTCCATGAAACTGCCGATGAAAACTATTTGCCATGGGTATGTCATTTCACAATATTGGCCTCCTCTTTGAAGAACAAATGCTTTTCTACACGGGTGCTGCCTCCCTGAACTTTCCTTTGTCTTGGCTCAATCGATGCAGATTCCTGTGCTGATTGCGCCATAGAGTGACACAGGTGAGTGCTTGTCAGTATTGCAGGCACACGCAGCAATTTCGTTTTTCCAAGACCCACCTGGCTTGATCAAGGTTGCTTATTCCGGTGAAAACGTTTTTCGTCCAAATTCTAGAGGAGCACCATTGTGCCTCTGGGAGCTACACCAGGGCCTGCTGAACAGAGGCTCCAGCGGTTTCATTTTCGGACTGAAATTCAACACGGAATTGCATGGATCTATGGAAACCATGAACTGTAGCCGTACCAGATTCTCACATCTTCATTGTCTAATGGAAGCTTGTTTCCCAGGCTGATCCGGCTGGCACTTCTTTCTGGGCAATGACCATTTAATTGTGGACGTTCAGCCTTCTTGGGAATTCTCTGATACCGGCAAGTTCCCGCGCCTCACTCGGTGGAGGTTTAGGTGACTCAGGACAACTGTCTTTATTTCAGGCGTCTAGAACAAAGAGAATCCACAAAGGTTGATGATCACGGAGAAAGTAAAGTCCCGTTTCTTTATATTTCCCACTCATGGCACTTCTAGCATCTGAGGCCAAAGAGCTCGTGCAGCATGATATTCTCAGTTCAGGCACGCCGCCTGCAGTTTCTTCCTTGCAGAAAAATCTTTCCCAGTGTACTTCTTTAAACTGCTGCAAAATGGTGGCACAGAAGATTTCGGTTTAGGTGTAACTTTAGACGGGCATAGGTACAGGCATTTGGGCATGTTTAGGGACAGAGTTAGAGTTCACGTTAGAGTTACGGCTGTGTGAGGATTCGGGTTATGGTAAGTCTGAGGATCAAATGTAGGGTGAGTGTGAGGTGGAAGGTAAGAGTAGGGTTTAGTGCTTAAGGATGAGCGAACCTATTGTCTCATTTAGGCTTATGGTAAACTTGACTGTTTAGATATGGGTTGGGGTTAATATTTGTGTGAGGGTTAGACAGTGTGCGAGTTTGATTTGGGGTCAGGCTTACGGTTTGTGTGTTACATCCGTTTTCATTAAGGTTAAGTTAAGCTCTCTCTCTAGTTTAAGGGATTGGTTTACATTAACGGTGAAATTGAGGTATCGATTGAAGGTGAGGGATAGAGTTAAGTTAGGTTCAGGCGAAGAATGACGGTTAGGAGTAAGGTTAGTTGTAGTGGGAGCTGCATGTTCACATCCGATTTGGGGTTAGGATTAGGGTTAGCCTTAGGGTAGACATACGGTTATGGTTAGGGCTTGCTTTAGGGTGAGCCTTAGGTTAGGGTTAAGTTTAAGGTTAGGAGAATACAGTTAGACCTAGTCTTAGGGTTACATCTCTGTTTAGGTTTACACGTAGGGTTAGCTTTTCACCTAGTTTAGGGTTAGGATTAGGGTTGTTTTTAGGATAGGATTTAGGTATGAGGTCTAATTTAAGTGTTGGATTATTGGAAGTACATCTGCTCTCACTGGTTTTCCTTCACTGTCACAATGTTTCTGAGATTCATGGTTTAAGGGAAATCTTGCTTCTTGCCGGTTTCTAGGTCAAAAGGCGCCACCGGCAGTTTGTATTTCCGTCAAACTTACGCTCGCTCTTTGAGAATCTTGGGTCTTTGGGAAAGCCGTGAGTCCAGCAAGCTTTTCAGATTAAGTGTGCCCCAAGCAGTAGGTTCTATCTCTGAGCAATACAGCCCGTGGAATTCCTGGGAATCTGGAACCCTGCCATGAAGTTCAGCCTGGTTGTTATTTTCACACGGAAGAAACTCCTTCGAGGTTCCCATGCCTCTGTACACTGATGCTTCCAGCAACGTCATGTCTCACAGGTCAATAGTGGCTCTTTAAGTTTCACTGGTCTAGGAAAAATGGTGAAGCGCCTGGGTTCCCGTGCTTCACTACTTCATGGCCTGAAGAAGATGTTTATAGGCACATCGGCAAATCCACCGGTGGCAATTCTCTCATATTGTCATTGCGATGGGAAGATTTCTTATTCGTTAGGAAATGTTTTACCATGGAAGACGGGTCCCCACAGAGCTGTCTCTTTTGTGTTGACACTAACTCTGCTGAATTTAGCTGCCAGCATCTGCGTGTCCTCCCTTTCCTTTAAGGTCGATGGAGACGCACGAGTGTAAGGAGAACGGTGAATGGTGGCCGTTCGTAACCCAGAGTCATCCGAAACCGCAGAGTAAATTTTAGGAACGTAGACGAAGGACACCGGAGAAAACTTCACTCAGGGACTCAGTGAACTCTGCTTACAATGTTGAGGCCCGACACCCCTAGTGCCTGGTGGCGACCCGTCTCCTGCCCTACGTAGTTTTTTTGAGCGTGCCTCCCTCAGGTGGTGCCTTTTCTCTCCCCGCAATATTGCTCCATGAAACTGCCGATGAAAACTATTTGCCATGGGTATGTCGTTTCACAATATTGGCCTCCTCTTTGAAGAACAAATGCTTTTCTACACGGGTGCTGCCTCCCTGAACTTTCCTTTGTCTTGGCTCAATCGATGCAGATTCCTGTGCTGAATGCGCCATAGAGTGACACAGGTGAGTGCTTGTCAGTATTCCAGGCACACGCAGCAATTTCGTTTTTCCAAGACCCACCTGGCTTGATCAAGGTTGCTTATTCCCGTGAAAACGTTTTTCGTCCAAATTCTAGAGGAGCACCATTGTGCCTCTGGGAGCTACACCAGGGCCTGCTGAACAGAGGCTCCAGCGGTTTCATTTTCGGACTGAAATTCAACACGGAATTGCATGGATCTATGGAAACCGTGAACTGTGGCCGTACCAGATTCTCACATCTTCATTGTCTAATGGAAGCTTGTTTCCCAGGCTGATCCGGCTGGCGTTTCTTTCTGGGCAATGACCATTTAATTGTGGACGTTCAGCCTTCTTGGGAATTCTCTGATACCGGCAAGTTCCCGCGCCTCACTCGGTGGAGGTTTAGGTGAACTCAGGACAACTGTCTTTATTTCAGGCGTCTAGAACAAAGAGAATCCACAAAGGTTGATGATCACGGAGAAAGTAAAGTCCCGTTTCTTTATACTTCCCACTCATGGCACTTCTAGCATCTGAGGCCAAAGAGCTCGTGCAGCATGATATTCTCAGTTCAGGCACGCCGCCTGCAGTTTCTTCCTTGCAGAAAAATCTTTCCCAGTGTACTTCTTTAAACTGCTGCAAAACGGTGGCAGAGAAGATTTCGGTTTAGGTTTAACTTTAGACGGGCATAGGTACAGGCATTTGGGCATGTTTAGGGACAGAGTTAGAGTTCACGTTAGAGTTACGGCTGTGTGAGGATTCGGGTTATGGTAAGTCTGAGGATCAAATGTAGGGTGAGTGTGAGGTGGAAGGTAAGAGTAGGATTTAGTACTTAAGGATGAGCGAACCTATTGTCTCATTTAGGCCTATGGTAAACTTGACTGTTTAGATATGGGTTGGGGTTAATATTTGTGTGAGGGTTAGACAGTGTGCGAGGTTAAGAGTTGGGTTCAGGCTTACGGTTTGTGTGTTACGTCCATTTTGGTTATGGTTAAATTTAGCTCTCTGTCTAGTTTAAGGGATTGGATTACATTAACGGTGCTATGGATGCTTCGATTGAAGGTGAGGGATAGAGTTAAGTTAGGTTCAGGCGAAGAATGACGGTTAGGAGTAAGGTTAGTTGTAGTGGCAGCTGCATGTTCACATCAGATTTGGGGTTAGGATTAGGGTTACCCTTAGGGTAGACATACGGTTATGGTTAGGGCTTGCTTTAGGGTGAGCCTTAGGTTAGGGTTAAGTTTAAGGTTAGGAGAATACAGTTAGACCTAGGCTTAGGGTACATCTCTGTTTAGGTTTACACCTAGGGTTAGCTTTTCACCTAGTTTAGGGTTAGGATTAGGGTTGTTTTTAGGATAGGATTTAGGTATGAGGTCTAATTTAAGTGTTGGATTATTGGAAGTACATCTGCTCTCACTGGTTTTACTTCACTGTCACAATGTTTCTGAGATTCATGGTTTAAGGGAAATCTTGCTTCTTGCCGGTTTCAAGGTCAAAAGGCGCCACCGGCAATGTGTTTTTCCGTCAAACTTACTCTCGCTCTTTGAGAATCTTGGGTCTTTGGGAAAGCCGTGAGTCCAGCAAGTTTGTCAGATTAAGTGTGCCCCAAGCAGTAGGTTCTATCTCTGAGCAATACAGCCCGTGGAATTCCTGGGAATCTGGAACCCTGCCATGAAGTTCAGCCTGGTTGTTATTTTCACACGGAAGAAACTCTTTTGAGGTTCCCATGCCTCTGTACACTGATGCTTCCAGCAACGTCATGTCTCACAGGTCAATAGAGGCCTGATATCCCTAGTGCCTGGGGGCAACCCGGCTCTAGTTCATCGAGAACTCTTCCCACAACGTGATGTTTTTCACGAAGTTTTAAAACTTAACCTGGAAATTGAAGAGGTGATCTGAATGTTAGAAACCCCAGAAGAAAGACGAAAAAAAGTAGAGAAACTTCCAATCTTTTCTGAGAAACTGAAAAGAAAAAGTCTAATGTCCCCTCTTTCTTTTTTTTATATTTCTTTTTAAAAAAAAACATTTTATTAGGGGCTCATACAACTCTTATCACAATCCATACATATACATACATCAATTGTATAAAGCACATCTGTACATTCTTTGCCCTAATCATTTTCTTTTTTTACATTTTATTAGGGGCTTATACAACTCTTATCACAAACATACATATACATACATCAATTGTATTAAGCACATCCGAACGTTCCCTGCCCCAATCATTCTCAAAGCATTTGCTCTCCACTTAAGCCCTTTACATCAGGTCCTCTTTTTTCCCCCTCCCTCCCCGCTCCCCTCTCCCTCATGTGCCCTTGGTAATTTATACATTGTTATTTTGTCATATCTTGCCCTATCCAGAGTATCCCTTTCCCCCCTTCTCTGCTGTCCCTCTCCCAGGGAGGAGGTCACATGTGGGTCCTTGTAATCAGTTCCCCCTTTCCAACCCACTCACCCTCCACTTTCCCAGCATCGCCCCTCACAACCTTGGTCCTGAAGGTATCATCCACCCTGGATTCCCTGTGCCTCCAGCCCCCGTATGCACCATTTTACAACCTCTGCCCTAGCCAGTCCTGCAAGGTAGAATTCGGATCACGGTAGTTGGGGGGAGGAATCATCCAGGATCTGGGGGAAAGCTGTGTTCTTCATCGGTACTACCTCGCACCCTGACTGACTCGTCTCCTCTCCTAAACCCCTCTATGAGGGGATCTCCAGTGGCCGACACTTGGGCCCTGGGTCTCCACTGTGCACTTCCCCCTTCATTCAATATGGTATGTATGTATGTATATATATATATATGTATGTATATATATACACACACACATACATACATATACATACATACATACACACACATATATGTCTTTTTTTTGCATGATACTTATACCTGGTCCCTTTGGCACGCCGTGATCGCACTGGTTGGTGTGCTTCTTCCATTTGGGCTTTTTTGTGTCTGAGCTAGATGGCCGCTTGTTCACCTTCAAGCTTTTAAGACCCCAGACACTATCTCTTTTGATAGCTGGGCACCATCAGCTTTCTTCGCCACATTTGCTTATGCACGCATTTGTCTTCAGCGATCCTATCATGGAGGTGTGCAGTCAATGGTATGATTTTTTTGTTCTTTGATGCCTGATAACTGATCCCTTTGGGACCACTCGATCACACAGGCTTGTGTGTTCTTCCATGTGGGATTTGTTGCTTCTGAGCTAGATGGCCGCTTGTTTATCTTCAAGCCTTTAAGACCCCAGTCACTATCTCTTTTGTTAGCCGTGCACCACCAGCTTTCTTCACCACATTTACTTGTTCACCCGCTTTGGCTTCAGCAGTTGTGTCGGGAGAGTGAGCATCATAGAGTGCCAATTTATTAAAAGAAAGTATTCATGCATTGTTCCTCCTCTTTCTTAAGATTTGCTTCCATCTATTGAGGAATCAATCTCCTTAGGCTGAAAATCAGAGTAACTGTTGGGACACAGAAAGCACAGAGAATGTTAAGAGATTCTGATATTTTAAAAACCTCAGTTAAGAGTGGACATTTATTTTACCATGTTTTCTCATTCCTCTGCATATTTGCTGGAGAGTTAACTTCTCTCTCTTTATCATGCCATCTCACTTACTGCCAGTAATGACAGTGGAACATGTAGGGTTTTGAGACTCAAAATAGGCAAAGGGTATGAAATGGAACTTGACTGAAGGAGACATTTAAGTTGCAAAAATACAAATATATTAACTCACATTAATCATTGCTGCTATTATTGTTTGTTTGATTGGCATTGGGGTTTTTTTTGAAGATATTTTCTTGGAATGGGTGGTTATAGAATAGCCATATTATCTGGAAAGCATTTTAAGCACTTTGATGAAGTCATTTTTCATATCTAAGCTCAATGTGGTGTGATTTTTGGTTTGTTGCTTCCATGGGTGTTCATTGTGCATCACAGAAATACAGAATCATAGAACATGTCAGCAGTTTCTCTGCATAACATGCTAAATGGGACAAATAACACGAGAAGCTGTACTAAATGGAAAACACATCAAGGTTGTAGGAAACTCCGCTAATAATCTGTGATATGCAGGTGATATAAAGCTACATGTTCTAAGATAGCAGGATTTGAAAACATGTTCTAAGGTGATAGCAGGATTTGAAAACTTACTGATGAAGTCCAGGAATTTCCGCCTTCTCTGTACACCACAATTCAATGTAAACAAAATGAATCTATGGGACAATGGAAAATATGGGAAATAGAGACAAGATTAAAGTTGGGATGGAGTTCATTTTGCATGGATCTACAATTAATATTCATGGAAACCCCAGTCAATGATGCATTTCATTGAGCAAACCTGTTGCACAGAACTCTTCAAAGATTGAAGAGCAAGGATGTCCCTTTGAGGACTGAGATACACCTGGCCCAAGCTATGAAGTTTTCAATTGTCTCATATGCACGTGAAAGATGGAGAATGAATGAGAAAGATCTAAAATTAAACAATGTATTTGAATTATGGTACTGGTGAATAATTTCATGGTGTGATGGACTGCCAGAAGAACAAACAATCATATATTGGATGATGTACACTTGTAATCATTAGTAGAAAGAAGTGAGCATGTTATTACTTCATCTCAAGTACTTTGAACATGTGTCAAGGAAATCAGAACTTGGAAGAGGACATCCTGCTTGATAAAGCATAAGGTCATTTTTAAAAGGATGACCTTTAAGAATATACATTGCCACAGTAACCACAACAAAGGCCTCATACATGAAAATTGTGAGGATGAGGCAAGACCTGTGTTTAATTGTTTTCTCTAGTGTTTCTGTGAGTTCAAACTGATTTGATAGGTCTTAAAACAGCAAAATGCAATGCCAATGGCAAACATTGCACTCCATGGAGAGGAAGTGAACTCATTCAACTTTCTAATTGGAACCAGATTAAGGATACCATTAAATACGAATCTTATTTCATATCATGCTGCAAATCTTAACTATAGCTATCAATCAACAAATGAAAAAACAGAGGCATCCAAATGGTAATAAAGAAGTAAAACTCTCTAAACATAGAAAACGCAAAAGCTTGAGAAGAAAATTATTGCAACTAGTTGGAAGGGTAAGCCATTTCACAAGTTATAAGGGAAACATAGAAAATCAGTTTGGTTCCCATACCAATAGAGAAAGCTCTTAAAAGAAAATCAGAAAATAATACAATTTGCAATAGCCACCTCAAGCATAAAACAAATTGGAATAAGCCTAAGCAGAGAAACAAAAGTCTCATAGAAAGAAAACACTATTCCAAGAAACCAAAAGACATACACATCATTCAAATAATGGGTCATAATCATGAGTAAGTAGTAAGCCTTAACTTTGTGAAAATAAGACACTCTAAGCGATCTATCACTTTAATGCAATTCTGAACAAGATACCAGTGTCTATATTTAAGGACATGGAGATTACTAACCAAATTTTAAAAGAAATTACTCAAATTAAAAAAAGAGAAAAAACCTGGCATACAATGTCAAAATGACCCCCACCCCCATACTCTCCCAAACAGTTTCTACTGGAGTTTCCTCTCAATCTGCTCCTAAGCAGTGGGAACAAAATGAACCCAAGACACAGCAGAAGATTTCATCTGTGCTCACACACCCACCTGCTTCTGGTTCCTGGGCCTGAGCTACCCCTGCTGGTATAAGAGCTCTCTTAGTTCAGCCTCCAGCTGTCCTGCATGGTAGGTTGTGTGGGGACTCACATCGACTTTCCCTCTCCTTATCTCCTTGCACAGTGCTTGTCAGTGGTCACAGAGCTCAGCTGCAGGGAGAGCTGGATCTTGGATGTGTGTTGGTCAATGACTATGGTCTCTCAGGGATGGTGTGTATTCGCTAAACCACTCTGACCAATAGAAGTTCCTTCCCATCCACTTAAGGCTTCTCCCAGGGCTCTGTCTGATCCAGTCCCAAGTAACATTGTTGCTGGAGATGGAGTCCCTAGCGATGGTACAGGTGAGAGGGAGAGTCTGTAAAGGCTTCACCACTTGATTGCTTGACTCCTGTAGCTGCATGTGGTGCAGGACCCCTGGAGTCTTATGAAATAAGCATTAAAGGCCCCATATGTCTTTGAATGTGCTGTCATTCACTGCATCTCCCTGCCACTGACCCGATGGGAGACCCAGCACCATCAGGAGGAGGAAGAGATAGGAGGCAGACATTTCTGTATCAAAGGCTCCCTGACTCAGAAGGGTTTGGAATCCCCTGATTGCAGGGCGGTGATGGGGGTGGTCTCATTAAGTAAGAAACCACAACAGGCATTTGTCTAGGAGTGTTCCTGGCTGTTATAGGAGTTTGGGGCTATGAATAGCATACTAAGGTGCAGGCACCTCAGTTCCACAAGAAAGTGTCTCCAGGGATGATTCTTGAATAAAGTTGGATGACAGAGATGGGAGTGATGTGACCAACAGGCATACCTTGAATTAGTAGGCTCTCCAAATTCCAATATTTGAAATTACAAAATCAGAGTTCCAAGGTAGCAGTGTTGTTTGATTTGAACATATGCATCCACTAACTCATGAATTAATTTTTCTTTGTGAGGTCTGAGAGTTATGAACACGCCAGATATTCTTCTGACTGAGGGAAAATCAGAAAACCAAGCAACTGAGCTAGAAATGAACAATCTCTTCTTTCAAAACCAAATCTATTCTGACTCATAGGAACCCTATAAGACTGATTAGAACTCATTGAGCTTCTTCTTACTATAATTATTTACAGGAATAGGCAATGTCATCTTACATATTTACATAGATAGATAGATAACATACGAAATAAACAGTTAATTAAATTATAAAGCAGTACATATGGCTCATCGCCATTCACTCCTATGAGAGAGTTGTGAGACACTGGCAGTCCTTCAAGTCTTGAGGGCTGCTGGGTAGTCCTCTGTAGAGCAATTCAGGCTATCTGGCTACAGGCAGCTCTAGTGTAGCTCCATGTGTCTTATCAGTAGGAATGTCTCGCGGGGAGTGTGGAGGAAAAGCCATTCCCCCACAATGAATCACGGGTTTGATAGGCACAATCGTACAGTTGAAGTATATAATGATTATAATAATGTCATAGAGAATAAGGAGAGATAGAAGAGAGATTTAAATAATGGAATCAGACACGTTTCATGATAGCATGCTCACCTCAGTCCAGATTGATGGTCCACGTGGAGATGGTAGACATGAGGGCAGGACGGAGGGGGAGGGGAAGGGGGACAAGGGGAAAGGAAACAGGGGAGCAAGGATGGTGGGATGGGGAGAGAGCCAGAGAGCGAAGAGAGAGAGCTTTTTACTGCTAACCCAGGCGTATATATCTTTTTTTTTGGGGGGGGGGGCGGCGTGCAAGCCCCTAATTACAGATTAATACATAGAGGAAAAGGTTGTGCTATAGGTTATACAGTAATGGGAGGGCAGTGATCTAAGGGTACATACCTAAAGGAATAGGAGGGATTAAGGGTATATATGTGACAAGATGGGCAGATCCTAGGTTCAGGATGGCAGCCTAACTTTGCATGTCACCAAGCGGATTTGACCTGTTCTCTGGCTCTCCATGGAAACATTATCAGTAGGATGTGAACCCCACCTACAGTGGACCAGATTTCCTCACGGAGAATATCTCTAAACATATGACCTCCCACCATGTGCTGGAATA
The DNA here is from genome assembly GCF_050624435.1 of Tenrec ecaudatus. NCBI lineage: Eukaryota > Metazoa > Chordata > Mammalia > Afrosoricida > Tenrecidae > Tenrec > Tenrec ecaudatus. The sequence continues at coordinate 60,473 of NW_027459384.1, read as the reverse complement.
TAGCCTCTAATGTTTGGCATATCTTTGGGGGAGACAAAGCTGGGAAGGCATTTGTATCCTACAAGGGAGTGAGTGTGGATCCCATCTCCAGCAAGCTATTTATTTCCATAGTGTTACCAAATGAGGTCATCAAGCTATCACCTGATTGACAGGCTAAATTCCACCCCATTCGCTATCAAAATTCTCAAGTTGACACCAGATTATGTAACTACCACAGAGTTTCAGCACAATATGAACTAAGATTGGTATTTAATGGTAGCCTTATCTAGTTCCAATTTGAAAGGAGAATGCCTTCACTTACTCTCCATTGAGTTCAATGTTTGTCATTGACTTTGCATTTTAGGGCCTATCAAATCAGTTTGGACTCACAGCAACATGAGAGAAAACAGAATGAAGCACGGGTCTTGCTTCATCCTCACAGCTGTGATTCATGAGGCCTTTGTTGCAGTTACTGTGCCAATGTATTGTGTTAAAGGTCAGCTTTTTAAAAATTACTTTATGCTTTATTAAGCATTAGGTCCTTATTCAAGCTCTGATTTTCCTGACATATGTCCAAAGTACTTGAGATGAAGTAATCACCTCACTTATTTCTATTAAGCATTAAACATCATCCAATATACAATTGTTTGTTGTTCTGGTGGTCCACCCTACCATCAAATTATTCACCAGTACCACAATTCAAGTACATCGTTTGATTTTCTATCTTTTTCATTAATTGTCTGACTTGCACGTGTATATGAGACAATTGGAAACCGCATAGTTTGGGCCAGGTACATCTCAGTCCTCAAAGTGTCATCCTTGCTCTTCAACCTGTAAGGAGGTCTGTGCAGCAGGTTTGCTCAACGAACTGCATCATTTAATTGACTGTGGCTTCCATGAGTATTGATTGCAGATCCAAGCGAGATGAACTCCTTCACGGCTTCAATATTATCTCCATTTATCTGATATTTTCCATTGGTCACATAGTGGAGAGTTTAATTTCTTTACATTGAATTTTAAACTAAAGGGAAAGCAGCAGTCCCGCTCTTTATCAGTAAGTTTTACAAGCCATGCTGCCTTACAATATGTAGTTTTGTGTCATTTGTAAATGACAGATCATTAACATGACTTCCTACAATCTTGATGTCGTAGTTTTCAGTTAGTACAGCTTCTCAGGTTATTTGCTGAGTATAGCATGTTTCTCAGAGAAACTACTGAAGTTTTCAATGATTCTATATTACTGTGATGTACACTGAAAATCCATGGAAACAAAAAAATACACCACAGATTGCATTGAAGGTATGTGTTTAAAAGAAGAAGAAAAAAGATTCCATGAAAGTACTAAAAATGTTATCTGGGAAATATGGCCAGGTCCTCTCTAACTATTCCACGAAAAGATCTGAAAAACAAAATCAACCAAATAATAACAACACCAATGAGTAATGGAAGTTAACATATTTGTATGTGTATCTTTGCAACGTGAATGCCTCCTTTAGTCATGTATCTATTCATTTCTTTTGCCCATTTTGTGTCTCGAAACTGTACATGTACATTGTCTCAACTGGGCTGATTTAGATGTTAGAAAAAATAAAGAGGATTAAATTCTCAAGAGAATATTCAGAGAAACGAGGAAACACAGTAGAATTAATATCCACTGTCAATTGGGGGTTTTAATGAAATCAGAATTTCTTAACACTCTCTATGCTTTCTGTGTCCAGACATTTTCTCTGCTCTTCAGCTTAAGGACCTTGAGTTCTCAATAAATGGAGGCCAATCCCAGAGAAGATGAAGACATTACACTTTCTCTTTTCGGTTTTTGAGAAAAGACTGAAAGCTTCTCTACTTTTTCCTCCTGAGACTCTAACACGCAGATCACACCTTCAATTTTTGGGTTAAATTTCAAAACATGATGAAAGACATGACACTGTGGTCAGAGATCTCTACGAACTACCTAACTTGTCCATAAGTTTTTATTTTCTTTCGGATATTCTTTGGCCTGGTGGTTATGTATTTCTCACAATATCAAGATATTTTTAAATGGTTGATATAAAAGAGGCTCATATTAGTAGTCATCATGGATTTTTCTCCCTGTCCTGGGTGCCCTGTGACAGGTACACCATCAGGATTTGAGCCCAGGAGTGATGAATCCCTCACAAATTCTCCCCCTAAGATTTTCTGTCTCTTGTGGTTCCATATTTCTGGAGCTAAATCTACCACAACCTGCAGAAAAGTTTGCAGTGGTTGTAAGCAATATGTTGATCAGCAGAAAACAATTACCCACCTCAAAGGAGTTGACTATCAAGCTCCATAAGAACATCCACCAAGTCGTTCACCCCGCAATACTGAGCTCAATGACCACTGAGGGACACAGCTGTCCATTACTGTGTGAGAGGAACAGTGAGAGGACTCAGTGCCATCCCAGGCGCAACCTTCCCTGCAATAATGACCTCAGTCTATAGGGATCACATGGGCTGCACAGAGCATAGGAGCCAGACTTCTGGGCAAGGGCAATGGGGGAGGCAGAGGAGCAAGGAGCTTCCTGTTAGTATCTAGGGTTTCCTTTCCCTCCAAAATAGTTTCTCCAATAATCTTTGCTTCCTTAATATTTATTACAAAATCACACATCAATTTCAATGTTAATTCATTTATAAGTTGTATGCATAAACACAATTAAATATATGTACGCATGCACACATGAATCGTGAGGGTATAGTGGTTGCTCATTAAGCTGAGACTTCAAATTTCAGGAGATCTGAACCACCAGCTGTTCCACAGTAGAGAAATGGGTCTTGCTGTTCCCATAAAGAGTTACAGCTTCAGAAATGCTCACGGGCAGTTCTATCCTGTCCCCGTGAGTCACTGTGAGTCTGCACTGACTCATGGCAGTGAGTGAGTGTGAGTGACGAATACATGGATGTATACTATATTATTTGTATCATTAACATGAATGGTTGTACTGGGTTAAATGAAAATGAAATCACAATACAACAAACTGTGGGGTTTATCTGAAGAGAACTTAGAAGGCAGTTCATAACCACACACATTTGAATAGTGTGGAAGCAAAACTCTGAAATTGATTACCTCCATTTCCAATTAATGGACCTAGAAAAAGATGAGTATGCATAGGTAGTATCCATAGAATAGGTAGCAGAGGGGAGGAGGCAATATAAAAGGAACCAAGATAAATGAAATTATAGGAACACCATCAGTAAGCCAATGATATGAAAACTGACTCTTTTAGAAAATAAAGAAAAGTGAAAATTAGCCAGGTTTCCTGATCATGACAAAAGAAGGGGGACTTGAATCTCCCAGATCAGAAACCAGAGAGACACCATTCTGCATGTTTTGTGGACATGCCTTATGAACAGCTTCCTGTCCACGGGGTACAAATGTCACTGAAATGTGGGAATGCCTTGGAAGGCAAGAAAATCAGTAAGATTCCCACACAAGAAACATATAATTGAATGGCCACTATGATCATGTGTATCCACATCTTAAGGGGAATGAGAGAGGATGCATTGTGAGCGTTCATACCACAAAGTTAAAAAGTTTGTTTTGTATGTAATATAAAGTTTACAAATAGAAAACTACTTTATAAAATGTTGATAATATAGAACAATTAAAGCAATGCTTGATAAACAGTTTGTTAAAGTGCAGTTTTTCTTTGATAGTGTTTGTATTTCTCTGGGTCCGAGGGAGAATTATTGCCTAAATTTTCTACTCATCTGCTTCTAAATATCAGGGGATATGCAAATGCAACTGTCTGCTGATAAACCAGCCACAGTCCCTGATGTGGGCCTTCTCAGAAGACAGTCTGTCTCCGGGGTCTTAGTTACTATTTTGAACACAGGAACTAGTACAGAGGACACATAATGAATTTTATACCAAAGTTGGCTTTCATTTTGACAATTTTACATGGCAATTACTGAGAGCTTGCTGTATGTGTGTATAATTGCGATTGTCTGTGATTTTATGTGTGTCGTCTAATCACAGTGACTCTATGTTTAGAGGTGTCCAGTGTGAGGTGCAACTGGTGGAGTCTGGGGGTGACCTAAGAAAGCCTGGGGGTTCACTGAGACTCTCCTGTGCAGCCTCTGGATTCACCTTCAGTGACTATGGCATGAACTGGGTACGCCAGGTTTCAGGGAAAGGCCTGCAGTGGGGGGCAACCATAAGCTATGATGGTGGTAGTACATACTACACAGACTCTGTAAAAGGACGATTCACCATCTCCAGAGACAACTCCAAGAACACGCTGTATCTTCAAATGAACAACCTGAAAGCTGAGGACACAGCCATGTATTACTGTGCAAGTGACACAGTGAGGGGAAGTCAGTGTGTGCCCAGACACAAACCCCACTTGCAGGGAGGAGACTGGTCCCCAGGAGGCACTCAGGACCCTCAGAGCACAGGACTCAGACCCAGGAGTAGGTGCAGCGCGAGCTTCAACGCTAGTTTCCTGTTGTCATGTGTGGATTCTCTAAATTTTAGAGTTCCCTCTGGGAATCTCCGTCTAATTTAAAAATAATAATTCTGTGCCTACTCCTGTTATCTATATTAAAAAATTATATTGTAACAGGAAAAGATATTCTGTCCTACAGCAACAATCAACTTGTTAACCTTTAAGGACAAGAAATGACTCTGCCAGGGGTCCCTGCATCAGAGTTCTCATGACTTTCAGATAAATACTTTCCAATCAGACTCTAGAAACATTGTAGCTGGCAAAGTTGAGTCTTAAGTGTTTGACTATTTGCTGAAAATTTCACAGCATGTTCTTCCAACACAATTTGTGAGGCATTCTGACAATCATCTAGCTAATGATGTAGTTAAAATCTAGGCAGTCAGCATGTTTTATGTTGAAATTATTCTTCACATGACACAGGTTTTGTTGCTGCTGTTGTTTGGTTTGGTTGTTTTCCTAATCTGGATGGTAGCCTACGTGTGTGTGTGTCTTTTCTGGAGCCCCATATGAAAACACACAAGCTCATCCATTGCATTTTATTATCTGTGTGCTAATATCTTGTGTTGATCTATCCTTCAGAACCTTCAACCCGTGATAATCCAGAGAGACACGAACTTATCTGTGCAAATTCAGTATTCAGGGAGATCTCTAGGGCCAAAAGGGATCATTCAGTTCTTCATGCTGGATGCTGTATCTTCACCTTCACAGCCCCACAGAATGTTGGCCACTCTTTCTTGTTTCACCCAGAGAGTCCATACCTGTCACTCTCCTTCTGGTGGCTTTGCTACTATTTTGTATTGGGATACCAGTAACATTCCCAGTATCAAGTGACATGCAACTTTACGTGAGGATTTTCGGATATTTCAGTATAAGAATCTGTATTAAATGTAAAATTAGGTGTGAATGACATTATTAACGATGACATTTTGTATGAGAAATATCTTCCTGTGACAAAGGTAAATTGCTTTACAGTGATATGTACTCTTTCCACAGTAGAATGACTCTTAAGTAGACATAGCAGTGTAGTTGTTGAAGAAAAGCTCTTTCTCTTTAGTGACTTACAAAAGCCATTCCTATTTACAGCAATCATTGAATTGGAGCCACTTTGGGAAGAATTCACTAAGATTGCTAGATTTAGCTGATCTTCTAACTTTTGAATAATTCTACCATAATCTAATGGAGAAGAGAAAATGTATATCTGACAGTTTAAATGTTCTTGGTTTTGTTATGTGTGTCTGATAAATATATAAGTTCCCGATAGTAGAGGACTACTGACTTTATTCCTAAAGTCATCCTCAATGCTAAGCCAAGTCTACCTCCTCAGCCATCTTCCCCATCACTTTCTGTGTTCTGGAAGAATGGGACCTTCGTCTTGGTGAATGGAAAAGTCATGGACAGGATTGTGTTCTCTGAGGATACAGTCAACAATCTCAACCCAGATGAACCCATTTTAAAATATATTAGAAAGCTACCAATGATATGCAAATCTCCAACCAGATATAGTTTCATGATGTATTTATTTAAATTTAGGTCTCATTCACTCTTTATAATATATCTCAGAACCATGGACCTCATTCCCAAGAATATGTCGGTTTCGTCATATTGGGGCAGCTCTCAGAGGTGAGTAGGTCAGAGACTGAAACGAGAAGGTTTGGCAATACTTCATCTGAGCACCTGGATCTCTGTCTCCAGGCCAATGTGCTGGGGTTGGACCAATGTATAAAGTGTATACATTTTGTCTCACTATTCTGTCTCCTGATTCTCTTACATCAGCTACGAGTCAGCGTATTATGGAGTGGTGTGTGCAGACTATACTCCTCCTCCCATATATCAAGTACACATCCCCAGTGACCCTGTTCATAGTCACATTCATTGAACACTGAGCTCCATTGCTGCGCAGGCCATTGCCGTGCATCCCTGTGAAAGGAGGTGGGGGAGAAGGCAATGTGACTCCTGAAGTCCAGGAGAAGAAAGGCGTATGAGCTGCATAATGCTACATGATCTCCGTTTCTGTGTATTCTTGTTTTTTCTTACACGTAATGTACATTATTGGATAGAATGTTCTTTATTTTCTATAGTAATAGTCTCCAAAAATAAATACCCACTTTATGTTTTTCTTTGTATCAGGTCATTTTTGTGACCTTGTTAACGATAATATTTATACCACATTTATTGACATTTTCCTGTAGATTTTTTATCATAATTTTAGAGTTTCATATTTAATTTTATAATACCCATCTCTGTGTCAATCATGTATCCCAAATTGATGTGTATCACTTACAACCGTTTCTTACTATTTTGTATTACCCATAATATTTGTGGATAGATGGGCATGTTCAATATGTCCATATATATCAGCATATAATGTTCTGTATGATGTTTTCTATTGAGGACTGATTATGACCAAAGTTCTGCTAGGCTTTAGTTGTCAGAGTTTGTTAAAATATAGTCATGGATCCATTTGTAGTTAACTACAAACAATGTACATCACTGCTAACCTTGGTTTTTATTTAAAATATTAAAGGACTCAAATTCCTCTATAAAACTCTTTTTAAAATGTGTTTGCTTTGTGTTCACTTGCTCTATCACTAGAGAGAATCTCGATATTAACTTCCCTGATGCACCCTGCTGTTATTTTTACTGAGTGCGGGTCACTGTTGTGGCAGGGTGTGGGCCATGAGCATTTCTCTGGTCTTTTGACTGAGCCTCATTCCAAGGGGGTCCTCCTGGACCGGGCTCTGAGATGTGGTTTCTACCTGTTCCTTTTAGTCTGCGAAGGTTCTACGGATCTGCACATTCTGCCTACCCTTTCCCATTGGGCAGAGAACTTTTCTTCCAAGTTGTTCATTCCGTTGGTGCAAAGGTTTTCCCCAGTGCCTTCAGCTACTAATCATTAAGCTCTTCCTCTTCAGATGGAAGACTTCATGCCTAAATAGAGAGGTGGTCTGGGGCATGACTTTAGACTTGCCCTTTTAAAGATAGATTATTTTTTTTGTCTTACGGTGGCTTTTATTATTATTTTTTTGACACTGTTTTTTAATTTTAACAATTTATTAGGGGCTCATACAACACTTATCACAATCCATACATAAACATACATCAATTGTATAAAGCACATCTGTACATTCTTTGCCCTAATCATTTCCTTTTTTTTTTTCCTTTTCTTTTTTTACATTTTATTCGGGGCTCATACAACTCTTATCACAATACATACATATAAAAACATCAATTGTATAAAGCACATCGCACATTCCCTGCCCCAATCATTCTCAAAGCATTTGCTCTCCACTTAAGCCCTTTGCATCAGGTCCTCTTTTTTTTCCCTCCCTCCCCGCTCCCCCCTCCCTCATGTGTCCTTGGTAATATATACATTGTTATTTTGTCATATCTTGCCCTATCTGGAGTCTCCCTTCCCCCCCTTCTCTGCCGTCCATCTCCCAGGGAGGAGGTCACTTGTGGATCCTTGTAATCAGTTCCCCATTTCCAACCCACTCACCCTACACTCTCCCAGCATCGCCCCTCACACCCTTGGTCCTGAAGGTATCATCCACCCTGGATTCCCTGTGCCTCCAGCCCCCATATGCGCCAGTGTACAACCTCTGCCCTATCCAGGCCTGCAAGGTAGAATTCGGATCATGGTAGTTGGGGGAGGAAGCATCCAGGATCTGGGGGAAAGCTGTGTTCTTCATCGGTACTACCTCAAACCCTGACTGACCCATCTCCTCTCCTAAACCCCTCTATGAGGGGATCTCCAGTGGCCGACACTTGAGCCTTGGGTCTCCATTCTGCTCATCCCCCTTCATTCAATATGGTGTGTATATATATATATATATATATATATATATATATATATATATATATATATATATATACATACATACACACATACATATACATACACACACATATATATACATATACATATATATCTTTTTTTTTCATGATGCCTTATACCTGGTCCCTTTGGCACCTCATGATCGCACTGGCTCGTGTGCTTCTTCCATGTGGGCTTTTTTGCTTCTGAGCTAGATGGCCGCTTGTTCATCTTCAAGCCTTTAAGACCCCAGACACTATCTCTTTTGATAGCCGGGCACCATCAGCTTTCTTCGCCACATTTGCTTATGCACCCATTTGTCTTCAGCGATCCTATCATGGAGGTGTTCAGCCAATGATATGATTTTTTTGTTCTTTGATGCCTGATAACTGATCCTTTCGGGACCACTCAATCACACAGGCTGGTATGTTCTTCCAGGTGGGCTTTGTTTCTTCTGAGCTAGATGGCCGCTTGTTTAAAAGATAGATTTTTACCAATTGGTATTGAGCCTTAAAGTCATTTTGTTCTTCGCAGAGTCAGGAGTGGTGGATCTGGTGCATGGGGCAGTGACTCTTCATCTGTTACTGTAGCCATGATCAAGAGATATAAGGAAATAAGGTTTTGTTTATTATCTGCAGCGTAAGGGATTTTTCTGCAAGAAAACAGTATTTTTTTAAGTCTGTGTTCCAGGGAGATGCTATTTACTTTAACCCAAGGAACATTTAACTGTTTCTTAAATGTTTCAGCCTAATCTTATTGAGTTTAAATATCATCCAAGACATCTTCTCCAGAGAAGGTAAGAACTTGCTCCTTTTCCTTCCTGATAGCAGCTCTCTCTCTCAAAATACGATCGATGTTTGTTGTTTTAAGTGTAATGATCAAGGACCTAATATGAATCCCAGCGCTATGAAGACCATTTATAAGGAAGCAGGGACACATGTTAGTGCCCCATTTCAGGGCGTTCATACGCTGTCAAACACAGCAAAGGAAGTACACACAAAGAAGGCAACATAGATGAGAGTGATCTAAAAATCAGACATTTATGTGCATCAAAAGAGTTAAAAGGGAAATCAAGCAACAAATAAAAAGCTCTTTCAATTTTAAGCTGCAATGTATATCTATTCCTTGTACAACAATAGACAACTGGAGCAAATATTATTGCATTTTCCTTAAGCCATATTTTCTATTATTTCCATCTTTCAGAATTTTGAGAGATGCAGTGCACCTTGATTAAGTGACTGACCAAGCCCAACCTCATGAGATAGGGGACTGCAAAAGAAACCCAGACATCTGAGTCTAGAAGAGTTCGATGTGTTGCTCCTTCAGAGTACAGGGAGATAGGAGATCATTGAGAACATGTGTACCAAACCTGTTAGGATAGTGATGTGTACATGAATAATGTCATGTGGTTGACACTTAAGAAGACCCCTACTAATCACTGCTATGAAATTATGATATGATCATGGCAGTGACCTGAACTAGTGTGCAGCTATGTGGTAGTCACCTAATCTGGTGTCAATTTAAGGACTGAGAGTGTAAGTGTGGAGTCTAGGTTGTCAATCTGAAGATAGCCAAAGGGACCTCTGTTGGCATGACCTTCTGAGAATTCCGATACTTCCTCTTTGGAGGAAGAAGACACCTCTCTCTCTCTGCTACTCCCTGGGAGACATTCCAGAAGACAAGCCACATGGACAGAACCAGACCACAGAAGCCAGAGAAGCCACAGAGACTTCTGCCAGGGCTAAGATATTCCTAATGATACTGGATCCAAAGACTTCCTACCCACTGGCCTGTGATCTTCTGCATTTGGCATCATTGCATGTGTTGTGTGAATCTCAAGAGGACTTTGCAGATTGATATCAGAAATATGGGCTAATATCGGATGTATGGACTTGATCTGGACTTTGCTGAGATGTTTTTCAATGTTCAATTGCTCTTGTATATAAATATGTTTTTTATACACATATGTGTGTCCATGGATTTCTTTCTCTAGTCTACCCAGATTAACACAAGCTACATCACGGTCTCAAGCTTGAATCGGTTAGACAAGCACCAAGAGCAAAGAGTGAGATGGGGGTTTGATGAAATGAACAGGATCAAGTGATGCTCTGCCAGTGTGCATATGAAAAGTGAACCAACTCAATGATCTCCAAATGAAAAATGCTAGAGTGTCCTGTGCTTTCACCCCTGGATTGTAGTGAGTACAATGTGTCTTCACTTTAAAGTAATTGATTATGCCCTTCAGCAAATTCTGGCACAAAGAAGTCCAGGTGACCAACACGTAGTGCTTGGATTTCCCCACCGTAAAAAGAAACATTAATTTGGAGGTGTACAGATTCTAATTAATCAGCAAATGAGTGTTGTCAACCCTCAGTCTGAGGAAAATATTTAAACTTTATGAGGAAAGAATCTATAAACTACATGTTTATAGATGTCACAGCTTCTATAGCCAATAATATGTACCATTTTCCAAAATTAGACAATCTTTGAGTTTAGGGAATAAATGTCAGTTGAGACCCATGAGCAGTTGTGATGTGGCTGTGCCCAGAGCACAAATGGAGAGGCTGTCTGTGGTTGGAGATGCTCACATTTCAATGGAACCAGAGTCCCAGGGCAAGGGACATTTACAAGAGTGTCTGTTTAATCTCTAAATGTCGAGGATCAGTTGGATGGATAGACCTAATTATAATGACGAGTGCCTCGTGGGTTTCAGGAAAAGGTCTTTGGTTTCAAAGTCGACAATATTGTACTTGACTCTTACTCTGAGCCTTTTCTTAAATGATTAGTTTTCATTTACTGGTTTTCTCCATCTTTGTACTTGAAATCATGACTCGACTGATTTTTCACTATTCCGGATATTCTAGCAAACAAGGGAGTGGTTTTCTATTCAGAATCTTGCATTTCTTAGAGGCTACTGAATTAAAATATTGTCTTGCCTGGGGCCCAACTTTTCCAGGTGTCACGTTCTTCCCTGAGACCCAGTAACACTTGAATCACTTTACTTACACTGAGGTTGACCTCGATCATTGGGCTCTGGGATGTAGTGTGGGTATTACAGGTAAGAGTAGTGGGGTTGGTGATGACCATGGCTCAAGTTTGGGAAATCCTGGCTGCAACAGATTAGCAGAGGGACAATGTTGACTGGAAACATTCTGCCTGAGGCTTCAGGTCAGATGTGTGCAAATAAACTGCAAAGCTGGGAGTGGAGCTTGTCCTTTGGGCACAGCATCTGGTTTACCCTTTCCTGAGTGTCAGAATTTGGACTGAACAGAACCCACCGTCACGTGATTCCTTTCCTCAAAATTTCATTAATTTCTTTTGGATTTTTCATTGATTCACAGAATCCAGAAACATAAGGGAATCTCCTCAAGAGTGGAGTAGGTGGAAATTGGAACTGAATGGCTTCATAGAAGAGTTGGACCTTTGGGATCTTATCAACCACAACTCCTTGGGACTAACCTGATATTCATGCTTCTCAAAGATGTCACTCCCACACAAGGAAAACTATTAAGGCTCTGAGGAGGTTAATTAAGAAGTTTCAGGGTATACAGGAAAAAAAGGACCTTGGAAATTGTGAGGTCTGAAGATGACTTGGGGTCCAATTGATGGTTTTAACAAACTATATTCTGCCCACTCTCTGGAGCACAGGATATACAGGAGCCCAAGGCAGGGCAGGAGCAATGAGGACTGGGAAGGAAAGAACACTGGGCTCAGAAATTCTGGGCACTCTTTGACCTCTCCCACACACCTCTTGGTAAAAACTTCTTCTGTTATAGACTAATATGCATATGAGTTCAAACATTTACCCTACCATGAGCTCAGAAGATAGAGGGGGTCTGGTCTCTATCACTTTCTGTTTATAAGGACAGGACATCCTCATATGCAAATTATATTTCAGGCACTAGGGTACAATTTCACCCTTGGGGTGGGAAAGCTATCAGTTCTCTTCAGACGGGGCTGTAGGTCTCTTGGGAAAGCAGAGGTGTGGTGTTAAGATGCTATTGTTATGTGTTCTCCTATGCTTGGTGACAGTTCCCCAAGGTGAGAGATACAGATATCTGACCTGGGTCTATGGGGATAGTTATGACTTCAAGTGACTGACATGGAACATTTGTTTTTGTTTTCAGGGGTCCTGTCCCAGGTGCAGCTTCAGGAGTCAGGTCCAGGACTGGTGAAGCCGTCCCAGAAGCTGTCCCTCACCTGCATTGTCTCTGGTTTCTCCATCACAAGCAGTGGTTACTGCTGGCATTGGATTTGCCAGACTTCTGGAAAGGGGCTGCAGTGGATGGGAGAGCTATGCTCTATTGGTAATACATATTATAACCCGTCTTTTCAAAGCCGACTCTCCATCACCAGAAACACATCAAAGAATCAGTTCTCCCTGCAGCTGAACCCCGTGACTGCTGAGGACACGGCCATGTATTACTGTGCAAGGGAAACACACAGTGAGGGGAAGTCAGTGTGAACCCAGACACAAATCTCCCCTGCAGGGGAGACACTGGGCAGCAGGGGGCACGCAGGATTCATGAGCACAGACACCCAGTCCTAGACAGGCACAGATAGATGACAGGGAGGATTTCCTGTTGGAATTAGGGCTTTCTCACTTAACTCTTAGCCTCCCCTGGGACAGCTTTTTTTTTTTTAATTTTGCCATCTTTTTTGTTTATTTTATATTGGGATGCAAAGTGCAAGGTCAGTAGTTTGAAACCACCAGTTCCTCCAAGGGAGAAAGATGAGGCTGTTTGCTCCTCCAAAAGATTAACAGTGTCTGAAACCCTACGGAGCAGTTCTACTCTGTCCGAGAGTCACTGTGATTTGGGATTCACTTGGTGCCAATGTCTTACAGTTATCAAATTTCTGAATTTGTATCTTGTTTTGTTTGTTTATGTCCATTAATTGCTTTCTGTGTATTCTGTATTTTGTTTAATCGTATTTGATATTATCAGGAATTGTTCTATTTTTTCCATCATCCTGGTCTCCATAGAACTTCATACATCGTGTTTTCATTTTAATTATATCATCCTTTTCTGTGACACCTTTTATGATATTATTTATAAAATTATTATTAACATGTTAATGGTTCCCTTTTACATATATTTTGCTGGTTGTGCTTCAATTTACAAGGTACTTTTATAAAAATAACCTTAGTCTCCCTTCAAGTTGAATTACTCCCCTTCTTGTGTACTGCACAAAATATAACTGTTGATTTCGGTAAAACCAGTGTGTGAGGTCACTGACAAAAGCTCAGCTCACACACAGGCTCTGTGTGCAACAGTAGTTTGCTCGCACAGAGAAGAGACAGGGCCGGCTCATCATCAAAGTAGGCAGCAGTCCTCACAGCCAGTGGCTTCACCTGTGGCAAGTGCAGGAATGGAGGTTTGCAAGCATGTCTTGTTTGTGCTGCAGTTGTAGAATAGTGTTCCTTCCTCAACAGCAAACATAGAGAAATAGGGTTGTGCTGTGAGCTGAAACCTCCTGGAAGGCAGGGAGTTGGTTGTGTTGTTTTTGTTGTTGTTGCTTGGTGTATTTAATGTCATGTGAAGGACAAGCCGTTTGCTTGTTCAGCATGAGCCACAGGGTGTGTTGCAGGATACCAGCTACTAAAGAGTGCTTTTGGTTCCAGAAAATCCTGAGAAAGGCGGTCAACTGGCAAGATCCTCACATTCCAGTAGCCAGACTGACACATCTGAAACACACCTAGGTCTGTTATGGATTCCGGGCAAGGGCCGCAGACTATACTTGGACTGCCTACTTCCTCAATTTTAAATTCCTATTAGAGTTTATCTCATGTGTTTTGTCATTGGGGGATAGCATTATTGAATTTCTGTGATATGTTTTTCTGTTTGACTGTAGATGAAAGCCAGAATTGATGTACATAAAGAGACAGCAAGTAGAATAAGGGCTTCTGGGGCTACAGTGGGGGGTAGGGGAGTGGAATAAAGGAAGATGATGCCATTAGTTGAAGAAGGAAGATGATGTTTTGAAGCTAATTGTGCTAGCAGTCATACAATACTGCTTGATGCACTTGAACTACTGATGAACATGACACCTGTATTTGCTCCCCAAAAAATGGTTTTGGAGGGGGAAAAAAGTGAGAAAATAATTAAAATATTAAATAAAGACTATTCCATTGCTAACAATTTTTACAAATTCAAATTTTGGGCTTATATCATAATCTCTTTTCGGGTTCAATGTTTTAGCTGGCTTTTTGAAGTGTTGCTGTACCAGCAATACTTTCCGTCAGTTTCTGATTGTGGTTGAAAAACTATGTCATATTTTAAAAGTTATTTTTCTCATACACGTGCAACAAACTAATATTTTCATCACTCTTCTCATGCATAATTCAATGGAGAGGGAGGTGGTTTATTGTACCAACCTGGTAGATAAACACATGTGGGGTCAATTGAGGGGCGGAGGGATAAATGACTCGGTGAGCCTTGCCTTTCTAGTTTTGGGGTCTCTTGCTTTCTGATGGTTGGAGCAGATTGCAGATCCCTTACCCAGTGCCATGCTTGATCTGGCAAGGCTCACTTCCTGCAAGAACATCCCCAAGGACACACCGCATGTACCTACCCCAATGCAGCCCTGGGTGCTGGAATAGCTCTGTGGATACCCCTGCCAGCGCTGAGATGCATACACTGCTCACTGATCCAGTTTTCCTCCTGCAATCGGTCTCATTGCATGTGTTTTGTGACATGGAGGAGGACTTTGTGCATTAGTGTCAGACATATGGGCTAATGTTGGACTTGTGGACTTGGGTAGTACTTGGTTGTGATATTTTCCTGATGTAAACTTACCATTTATATAAAACTTTCTCTTATTCAAATGAGTTTCTGTGGACTCGTTTCTCTAATATACCCACACTAACACAAATGGAATTAGATTATCACTGTGTTCAACAATTATCAACAGCTGAAAATTTTCCTATCACACGTCACTGAAACCCATAAAAAAGAATTCTGACTTGTCAATTTCCTCCTTAACGTGGAATAAATAACTCTATAACTCTCTTGCTTTAATTAATTTGAATAGAAATCTTCTTTAAGTACGTTTCCTCTTCCTGTGGAAAGAATGAAGCCTAACCGGTGTTCAATATTTGATTGTTTTTCAGGCAAATTTCTTTCTTGATCAGTATTTTATTGTGGTATATATCTCAATCTCAAAATCTAGATAAATATCTACATGTATATATCATACTTCCTTTCACTGCAACCAATTCAGAGTGTTTGCAACTTGTATCACACTCTATGTCCAAAGTATTTTATAGTGAGGGAGAGTCAGTGGGAGTCCAGACATAAAACTAACCTCAGGGGGTGGGCTGACTTGCAAGGATGCTAAGAACCCACCCACTCTGGACCAAGTGAAGAAAGAGGTGAGCACGGGAGCCTGGATAAGGACTGCAGTGCCCGGTCAGCTAGAACTGCTGTGCTGACCACTATGGTAGCTCTATGTGGACTCATCGTTGCAGCCTTTGTGACAATCCATCTCTTTGAGAGTCTCTCCCATTTTAATTGACATTCTACTTTACCAAGCACAAGACCATTCTCTGGGTTCTTGTTCCTACTAATGTAATGCCCAAATAAGTGAGATAAAATCTTACTTGAAAACTTACAAGAATTAAACAAGATGTGCTTACTCTAAGACAGAACTTCAGGCAGCCCATGACAAATTTAACATTATTCTCTAACACCATGTGTTAGTCCAGGCAGACTAGAGAAGCAAATCCAGGGAGACACTCACATGTGTATAGGAAAGAGCTTTATATCAAAGAGTAACTGTATATTAAGAAAACATCCCAGCTCTGATCACATCTATAAGTCCAATATTAGCCCATATGTCTGACACCAATCTATAAATTCTTCTTCAGACTCACACAACACATGTAGTGACAAAGATCACAGGCTAGTGGGTGGAAAGTCTTGTGGATCTGGTGGTGCTGGAAGCATCTCAGCACTGGCATGGGTCTTCACATTGCCAGGGCTCCAGTGCCAGGGCTCTGGCTATTATCAGTGGAGCACCATGTTGCTTTGTAAACAGGAATATTTCAACAGGTAGAGATTCTATCTGGGTCTGGCTTCCAGTGAGCTATTTATCTCCTTTGCACCTCCAAATGAATTCATCAAGCTGTGACCTCATTGATAGGCTAGACTCCATCCCTTCCCAAGTTGTCAAGAGATTATGAAACTGCCACACCATATCCCAAATGCGCCAATTCCTTGATATGTTTTATGGGGTATTTGGCTATTATAGTAGTCACTCTTAGTTTGCACAACTCTGGGAGGTGTTTCTGGCACTGAAGATGGTGCCCAGGGTTACTATTAAAATCACACAATGCCTAGGACAGAATCCCATAGTAAATACTCAAGGAACACATAATAGTAACAGTACTTGCATTGAAGAACTCTACATAATGTCTTAAGACCAGCCATCATGCACAGAAATGTTCACCTGTAGAAAGTAAAAATAGATGCATATGAATTGTACATAGGTGAACCTGAAACACAGAACTATGTGAGCATAATTAAATGCTCAACTTCTAGCCAAAAGGTAGACAGTTCAAAACCTTGGCAATTCAGTTGGTTAAAGACCTGATATGGTTATCCAATTATTATTACAGAAAAGAAAATCCTTTCAGACAGTTCTCTTTCATGTAGGGTCAATACGAGTCTTTAACTGTTTTTGCACCCAAACAACCTTGGATGCTTAATGTTCTATAAATATGTAGACAAGACTTTTGCAACCAATAACTAACGAAGGCACGGGGAACTTCAACATAAAAACAGTTATAAAGAGTGTATTCTGTTACATATTTCCTTTTCTAAGGAAAAGAAAACATATACCCATTCCCCCAGCACTGTCATTCAATCTGGGAAGAACATTGTGTCTTTTCATTTGTTTTGATGATGTTACGTGCCACAGAGACAATTGCAACGCTAAGTGATTCAATGTAAAACTGAACTAAATCATGCCTAGTTCAGTACCATAACCATAACGAATATTTTTAAGCTTATTGTTAGAGTCACTGTGTCAATCCATCACCTCCTCCTTCACTGATCCCATGCTTTATCGTGGATGATGTCTTTCTCAACAGACTGGTGTCATGATAGCCTGTCCAAATTACATGAAACAAAGTCTCATCATCCTTCCTTCTAAGGTATTCCTTGGCTGTATTTCCCTCAAAACAGATGTTTGTTATATTGATAGCCCAGTTTGTGGTGCTTTCAACATTCTTTTCCAAAAGGTAAGTGAATGGCCATAATTTTGGATATGCCCCCCCTTATTCATAGCCCAGAGCTCATAGTCACATAATAGTATTTAAAAATCACCACTTGGCTTCTCAATGTGACATTTATACAGCCCTTTATACGGGCTTCTTGGTGTAGAGATATATGAAGATATGGTGACACAGTGGGATAAGTATTGGATTGCTCACTGCAAACCAGCCCACTGTGCCTCCCGAGTAAGATGAGGTTGTCTTTTCCTGTAAGTATTTATGGTCAAAGAAGTTCTCAGGAACATTTATAATCAGTCTTATAAGGTTCCCATGAGACAGGATAGGTGCACTTGCAGTGGGCTTAGTTTGAGGACGAAATCATTCGTTTCTTAGCTCATTCGTTTCTTGCTTGGTTTACTGATTTTCCCTCCGTGCAGAAGACTGTCTGGTGTCTTCATAGCTCTCAGAACTCACAATGAATACAGTAATGCATACATTAGTGGATGCATGTGTTCAAATCAAACAATTCATATACAATGGAACCCTGATAATTTTGTGATTGCAAATATTGGGAACTGGGCAGGGTAAAAATTCAGTGTATGCCTGTGGGCCACCTCACTCACATTTCTGACATATTTTTGCCATCCAACTTGCTTCAAGGCCCAGCTCTGGAGAAGCTTCCTTGTGGAGCTGTGACCCCTGTCCATTAGCACAAGCAGAAGACTGGTGTGGTTTATTTTCTCAAATGATATGAACACCCACCTTCACTCCCCTCAAGATTCTCCTCTGGAACCAGAATTCCAGAGCCTGCTGAGCCAGGGAGACTTTGATACAGAAATGTCTGTCTCCATCCGCTTCCTCGTTTTGATGGTCCTAGGTCTCCCATCGGGTCAATGGCAGGGAGATGCACTAGGTCACAGCAGATTTAAGGACAGATGGGATATTCAAAGCTTGTTTCCTAAGACTCCTGGTGTCCTGTCCCAGGTGCAGCTTTAGTAGTCATGCCCTGAGGTGGTGAGACCATCACAGTACCTCACTCTCATCTGCACCATTACTGGGGACTCAGTCTCCAGCACCAGTGCCACATGGGAGCAGATCAGGCAGCCCTGAGAGAGGCTGTGAGTGGATGGGAAGGAGCTTCTACAGGTCAGAGTGGTTTAGCGAATACACACCAAATCTCAGAGATCTAGTCAGCAACCCAGACACATCCAAGAACCAGTTCTCCCTGCACCTGAGTTCTGTGACCACTGAGGATCCAGCTGTGTATGGCTGTGCAAGAAGACACAGAGAGAGAAGTCAATGTGAATTCCCACACAAACCACTCTGCAGCACAGGGGTGGGGTTGGACTGAAGGGAATTTGGGGCAATGGGTGTGCTCAGGCCCAAATAGCACAGGCCCAGGTTCCAGGAGCAGGTACAAGTGAGAGCACAAATAGGATGGTCTGCTGTGTTCTTTAGTTTATTTTGTTAAAACAAAATTTGGATTTTAGCAACAGATTTAGCAGGAATTTCAGTAGGAATCATTCTATTTTCTCTTAATTTAAAAAAAAAAGATGACGCAGCAGCAGTAGTAGTAGTGGTAGTAGTAGTAGTAGTAGTAGTAGTAGTAGTAGTAGTAGTAGTAGTAGTAGTAGTAGTCGTAGTCGTAGTAGTAGTAGTAGAACAACAACAAGAAGAAGAAGAAGAAGAAGAAGAAGAAGAAGAAGAAGAAGAAGAAGAAGAAGAAGAAGAAGAAGAAGAAAAAGAAGAGGATTGCTGTAAAGCTTTAGAAAGGAAATAGTAGAGTAAGGTAAAAAGTTGTGAAAAGAGGAAAACAATTATATTCCATGAAATAAGTGCTAAAAAGTGGTGAGGTGGAAAACTGGAAAGACCAGGGGTAGAGTGTAGGGATGGCCTCATTGGAATGGACAATGATTTCTCTTCACTACAGTTTGCTGGGTCATTCATGTCTGTGCCCTCAGGTTTCAATCCATTAATTTCAAAGGGAAACTGTTTTCAAATCTCTCTTGAGTGGTTCACCTGCCTTTGCTTTATGAAGCATTTTATGTTGTGTGACCATTGGCTTATATAGAAATACATCCTTTCCAGCCTCTTCCCTAATATCTGGTTGATTTACATTTAGAAAAATCAAAACACAGTGAGTCTATTCTGAGACGTTTCCAGAGGAGAGCGCCTGAGTGATTCAGACATGATAGTGTGTAGATGCTTCTCTTGATCACATGGCTCATTGTGATTGTCCTTGTTTCCTTGGGTCTATCTCAGTTGCAGGTATAGAGGCTGGACCCCAAACACCCAACTCACTGCTGTCCAGTCACATAAGAATATTAGAAACCCTATAAGGCTCTGGTTCTCAACCTATGGTTCGAGACCACTTGCTGGGGGGGGGGGGCAGGGGGATGAGCAAACGACATTTGAGGTATTTACTCGTGCCAACATGGCTGGTAAACACATGTGGGGTTAAATGAGGGCCTGAAGGATAAATGGCTCGATGATCCTCACCTTTCTAGTTCTTGGGTCTCTTGCTTTGCGATAGTCGGACTAGGGTGCAGCTGCCTTGGCCAGTTCCCTGTTTCAGCTGTCAAGGCTCACTTCCTGCAAGACATCCCCAAGGAGAAGCCACATAGACCTACTGCAGTGCAGCCCTGGGTGCTGGAGCAGCCGTGTGGAGACCCCCGCCAGCTCTGAGATGCTTACAGGTTCACTGATTTGGCTTTCCTCCTTCAGTCAGTGTTATTGCCTGTCTTTTGTGAGATATAGGAGGACTTTATGGATTGGTGTCAGACATATGGGTTAATCTTGGACTTGTGAGCTTGGGTAGCACTGGATTGGGATGTTTTCTTGCTGTGCACTTAACCTTTATATAAAACTCTCTCTTATACATGAATTTCTGTAGATTTGTTTCTCTAAAGTGCCCAGACTAGCACAACCCTTTCACAGTGATCACCTAAGATCATCAGTAAACACATTTTCCAATGGTCTTAGAAATCAAGACACCACTCCTCCATCCATCTCCAGGTGGGTATGCACTCGTGCAGATACACCCACATATGGGTAACTGGTGTGATGACATCATCGCGCCTACCCCATACAAATACAAGTGTATGTGAAAGGGTTGGCACCATAATGTGCTTAAGCGGACAAGTAACACATGTGCAGAGAGCAGCTACTCTGTAGAAATCAGTTGCTTTGTTGAAAGCAGTTAGCTACTCTGCTAAAAGCAGCTACTGTGT
The DNA here is from genome assembly GCF_050624435.1 of Tenrec ecaudatus. Taxonomy (NCBI): domain Eukaryota; kingdom Metazoa; phylum Chordata; class Mammalia; order Afrosoricida; family Tenrecidae; genus Tenrec; species Tenrec ecaudatus. Next base: position 39,774 of record NW_027459384.1, on the reverse strand, counting down.
TGAAAGCAGTAGTATTGGAGGTAAAACGACACTTCATGAATTATAATTATTGGGTAAATGTAAAATCCTGTACCGTGAAATCATCAACTACTGCAAAAATATGGGATATCTGTACCATGGCAACTTAATCCTGATGCTGATTGGTCTTGTTAAATTCAGCTATGGTTGATATGAATACTACTCCCTTGTGAGAGTAACAGGTATGTAAAAAAACACAAACAAACCAAAACCACAGAATGGTAAATCACAGGAAACTTTAACGAACTCTATTGACTGAACTGTGCCATGTATCACCTTTTGTATTATTAAAGCGATTGTTTTATATTATTTTCATTAGAAAACCATGCCATGACAATGAATCATGTAGAGAAGAATGTTAACAAAATAAAATATAGCGAGGATTTTTTACAGTATGTATTTATCTCAATATTTACAGCAGGAATTGAGGAATCACAATGTGTTATTTGTTGTGAAGTTCTATCAGCTGAATATATGAAGCCAAAGAAACTATAACGCCATTTTGTTAGGTTTGCCAACAATTATACCAACTATTTTAGAAGCAAAGCTCATGGACTCAAGAAAGCCAGACTTGACACTGGTGGCAAAACCACAAACCAAACGTTAACAGCCAATGAAGCTTCATACTTGGTGGCACTCAGAGTTGCCAGAGCTATGAAACCTCACACCATTGCTGAGGATTTATTGTTGCAAGTGACCAAAGTCATTGTTTGAGTTATGATTGGACACAAACTTGTTATGAAATTGAGTCAATTTCCTTATCTAATGATACTGTCCGCAGAAGAATAGGTGACAAGTTTGCTGATATCCTTTATCAGGTCATCCCGGAAATTAAATCTGCTCCACTTCCAATATTTAGCATCCAGTCACTTCCAATATTTAGCATCCAGTTTGATGAATCTACAGACATTGCAACCTGGTCCCAGTTACTGGTTTACCTGAGGTATATTAATGATGGCAACTTTAAAGAAGAGTTTCTTTTTTGCAAACCTCTTGAAACAACAACTACTGCAGATGATGTATTTGACACAGTAGGTTCATTTCTGAAAGAGCATAAGATCTCTTGGGAAAAGTTTATGGAGTTTACTCAGATGGTGCTCCAGCTATGCTAGGATGCCTACCTGCATTTCAACGTTTGGTACTGAATGAGTCACTAAAAGTCAACGGACTTCACTGTATGATTCATCGGCAAATATTAGCAATGAGATGCTTCCACAAGAGTTACAAGAAATAATGAATAGTGTCATAAGTTCTGTCAATTTTGTAAAGGCGAGCACTTTAAACAGTTGACTGCAACTGCAGAACGAGATGGATGAGCACAATAATGCTCTGCTATTTAACACGGAAGTAAGATGGTTGTTAAGAGTAAACGTTTTAAAACGTGTTTTTGAGCTTTGTGATGAACTCAAAGCATTTTAAAATCAGAAGGCAACAACGCAGTTCAAAGCACTTTTCAGCGATCAAAGTAAACTACAGAAAATAGCTTACTTGGTTGACACATTTTCCATCTTGAATGAGTTAAATTGATCACTGTGAGGAACAAATGCAACATGACTTGATTTTCTGAAAAGATCTGATCATTCCAAATGAAACTTTAGCTTTGGCACAAAAAAAAGGATGAAAATAAAATTTATATGTTGTATCTGCTTTTTTTGAGGAACATGACATTGAACCATACAAAAGAATGACGATGGTCATTCCTATGAAAGAACACTTGCACATGCTTGCAGATAAAATTTCATTGTACTTTCCAAATCTACCTGACATTCCATTTGCACTTGCTAGACACCCATTCACAGTCAAAGATGAAGATGCTCCGGAGACAGTTCAAGAAGTGTTCATTGAACTCATTAACAGTGAGTCAGCACAAACTGATTTCGCTACAATGCCAGTTACAAAATTCTGGATCAAGTGTTGGCAGTCATATACCTATCTGAGACCATCTTCTTCCATTTCCAACAACATATCTGTGAAACAGGGCTTTCCAGCTTTTTGGTTATCAAGTCTAAATACCAAAGTAGACTTCGTTGTGCTCTTGCAAAGACTGAGAACTTCTGATCTGGTGAGAAGGAAGGTTTCTCAGCATTTGCACGCACGCTGGCTTTTTATGCATACAGTCGCAAAATGTAGCAATGCAGTTTATTATCATTATATTAAAGACTGTTAACCATGCTACACCATGCTTCAAGACAAAATTTCATTTATTTGTAATCAAAAATAAATATTTCACAATACATAATTACATATTGTTTTTGTGATTAATCACCATGCTTTCATTATGTTCAATTTGTAACAAAGAAAATGCATCCTGCATATCAGATATTTATATTACAATTCTTAACAGTAGCAAAATTACATTCATGAAGTAGCAAAGAAAATAATTTTATGGTGTGGGTTCTCCACAACATAACATGAGGAACTGTATGAAAGGGTCATGGCATTTGAAAGGCTGAGAACCACTACTATTGGACAAGGGCTAACTGGCCGTTTTGGATTTCTGAGATCATAAAACTTTTCAGGATCATCTTACTCCGAAAGAGTAGCTGGCAGTTTTTAACTGAGGACCATGCAGCTAGTAGCCCATTGTATAATCCACTACACCATCAGAGCTTCTAGGTATAGAATCTCTTCCCTTTCTTTTTCAACTTTTCAGAAAGATGCTGGGATCTGAATCAGAATTGCATTATAATTATAGATCACTTGTGGTGTGTTTGATATTTTCACAAAGTAAAATTCCCTATTAAAGAGTATGGCTAATTTTTCACTTTATGTCTTATGGTATCCTGTAGTACTGTTTTTAAGGTTTTCTTTGTACAGATGTTTGTTTTTCTGCCCAGGTTTTTTCCATTTTATCTTATAGGTGGCTCTTGTAAATGGTATTATTTTCTTGAATTCCTTTCCAGAGCGTTCTCTGTTGGTACACGGAATCCAAATGGACTTTTCTATATTGACCTATGGCCTGTGAAATTGCTGAACATTTCATTTGGATGCAATGATTTTCTTGTAGGGCCTTGGATTGTCCATGTTTAGAGTGATACCATCTCCAATTACAGTTTTACATCTTTGCTACCATTGTCAGCTTTTATTAGACACTTGTTGATCAATAACTGCCATAAAGACTTGCAGCATATTATTAAATAAAAGTGGTATTAAATGGTATCCTTATCAGGTGCCAATATGTAAAGGGAAAAATTTAATTAACTATGCATCAAGCAAAATGTTTGTCATTGGCATTGCATTTTGCTGTTTAAGTCAAATTAAATCATGTCACTCTCATAGAAATGTTAGAGAAAAAAAAGAATGAAACACATATGGGTCCTGCTTCCTTCTCACAGTTGTCAAGTTTGAGCTTAGTTGCAGTTACTGTGATGTTCTATGTTGTTGAAGTTCATCCTTTTTTCAATGATATTTTGCTTTATCAAGCATGATGTCCTTTAATGGACAGATCTCTCAACAAATTTCTAATATACTTAAAATGAAATTTTCATAGTATCCATTTATGACAAGCATTATAATTGTACAACTTCTAAGCTACAATTGACAGTGCATCAAACTATCAAGTTCTTCACTAGCACTATAATTAAAATGCATCATTTTACTTTTAAACAGCCTCATTCATTTTTCAACTTTCAGTGGCATATGAGACAATTAAAAATAAAATAGCTTGGATCTGGTAAATATTAGTTCTCAAATAGACACTGCTTTTTAAATGTTTAAAGAGGTCCTGGGAAACAAATATGCCCAGGGAAACACATCACTTGTCTATGGCTTCTGTGTATATTGATTGAGGTCCAAGTGAAATGAAATCCTTGACAACTTCAATGATATCTCCATTTTTCATGGTAATTTGTATTGGTCCTATAGTGAGGATTTTGGTTTTCTTTCATCGAGCTGTATTCTGTAGTTAAGGCACCAGTCTCTGATCTTCATCAGTACGTTTTTCAAGTCAGACTACCTTATGGCATGCAGTATTAAGGCATCTTCACACTACAGGGAATTAATAAGGCTTTCACAAATATTATTTCCGTGCTCTTCTATATTTAGGACAACTTCTTAGATTACTTTCTTTTTTTAACATTTTATTACTCATACAACTCTTATCACAATTCATACGTATACATACATCAATTGTATAAAGCACATCTGTACATTCTTTGTCCTCATCATTTTCAAAGCATTTGCTCTCCATTTAAGCCCTTTGCATCAGATCCTCTTTTTTCCCCTCCCTCCCTGCTACCCCTACCTCATGAGCCCTTAATAATTTTTAAATTATTATTTTGTCATATCTTGCCCTATCCAGCGTCTCCCTTCACCCCTTTTCTGTTGTCCCTCAGGGAGGAGGTCACATGTAGATCCTTGTAATCGGTTTCCCCTTTCCAGCCCACTCACCCTCTACCCTCCCAGTATCGCACCTCACACTCCTGGTCCTGAAGGTATCATCCACCCTGGATTCCCTGTGCCTCCAGCTCCTATATGCACCAGTGTACAACCTCTGCTCTATCAAGGTAGATTTCAGATCATGATAGTTGGGGGGTGGGGTGGAGGAAGCATTTAGGAACTGGAGGAAAGTTGTATACTTCATTGGTGCTACATCGCACCCTGACTGACTCATCTCCTCCCCTAGACTCCTCTGTGAGGGGATCTCCAGTGGCCGACAAATGGGCTTTGGGTCTCCACTCTACACTTCCTCCTTCATTCACGATGTTAAGTTTTTGGGTTTTTTTTATGATGATGCCTTATTCCTGATACCTTTGGCACCTCGTGATCACACAAGCTGGTGTGCTTCTTCCGTGTGGGCTTTATTGCTTCTGAGCTAGATGGCCGCTTGCTCACCTTCAAGGCTTTAAGACCCCAGACACTATCTCTTTTGATAGCCGGGCATCATCAGATTCCTTCGCCACGTTTGCTTATGCACCCGTTTGTCCTCGACAATCGTATCATGGAGCTGTGCAGCCAATGATATGATTTTTTGCTCTTTGATACCTGAAAACTGATCCCTTCGGGACCACGTGATCACACAAGCTGATGTGCTCTTCCATGTGGGCTTTGTTGCTTCTGAGCTAGATGGCCACTTGTGCACTTTCAAGGCTTTAAGACCCCAGACGCTATCTCTTTTGATAGCCGGGCACCATCAACTTTCTTCATATTTACTTGTTCAAATGCTTTGGCTTCAGCAATTGTGTCGGGAGGGTGAGGATCATAGAATGACAATTTAATAGAAGAAACTATTCATGTATTGAGGGAGTGCTTCAGTAGAGGCCCAAGGTCCTTCTGCCACCTTAATACTAAACCTATAAATATAGACACATAGATCTATTTCCCCATCCTCATATATATATTTGCATGTACATGTCTTTGTCTAGACCTCTACAAATGCACTTTGCCTCCTAGTTCTTTCCTCTATTTCCCTTGACTTTCCTCCTGCCCCACTATCATGCTCCATCCCCACCTGGCTTACAGCTATACCTCTTCTTTAAGTAACCTTGCCCTTATCATTCCCTACCAGGCCAGCCACTCCCCACCTCGCCACCAATTTGAATCCCATGTTGCTCCCTTGTCCCTGGGTTTGTTAACACCACTTCTTTACGGCCAATCTCCCCCTATCCCAGGTACCCCCAGAACTGTCGGTCCCTTTGTTTTTCCTCCAGATAGTTCATCCAGCCTGTCTCATGTAGACAAACCTGTGGAGATAATAACATGCACAAAAATAAGACAGAGGAAAACAAAGCAACAGTATACAGCCAGACAACAAAACAACAAAAAAACCACTGACAAAGAACAAAACAAAACACATCAAGATAGAAAAGCTTGTAGTTAGTTCAAGGTTCGTTTGTTGGCCTTTAGGAGTGTTTTCCAGTCCAGTCTATATGGGCACCACGCCCTGGCCCCAAATCCACTTTCAGCATTCCCTGGGGACCTTGCCACTCCATTCCCTTGCTGTTCCGCTGAACTCTCCCAGTGATTTGCCTCAGTGTGGTCGGATCAGGTCAGGTGCAATCCGCACACTGTGTCTCTGATGCTTTCTCCGGTAGCGCCATTGGTCACTGAGGGGTATCATGTCTTATAGTGGGGGCCATGTTGTCCTCTCTGTGGACTGGCTGCTCTAATCAGGAACATCATCCTCACGGCCTGGTGGGCAAGTCTGTGCTCCACTCTCTCCTCCTCCCCTTCATCTGCGCCCGTGTGCTCTGATCCGATATATCCTTCTGCCCGAGCTGTAGAATCAATGTCGTCCTTTGAAACAAATTCTTCTTGGGGGAGGGGCAGGAATCCACTTAATTTTTGGTGTTGGGGCCAGCCTCCCAGACCTCTTCACTGGTTCCCTACTCCACTCCGGAATGCTGCATTCACACCTCGCGGCACTGGGTGGAAGTCTGGTCCCACTTTCCCTGTGGAGATATAAACAATACCCTCCCCTTGGGTGGGTTAGTGCCCCATGCCCCAGCTCACCTTTTCTTCCTTATATTCATCCTTTTATTTTTCTTTCCCCACCTCCTCCCCAGTTGTCTACTATGTGCATCCCTGGTTTTGATCTGGTCTCTGCCATACTACACAGTCTTCAACCCAAAAATGTTAGTATATAGTAACTTTTTCCCCTATGCCACATTAGCATTTTTTTTAATATTTGCCTCAGCAGGATCATGTTTTACTTTTCCTTTTGTACCTGACTTACTTCACTTAGCATGATTTCCTCCAGTTCCTCCCAAGCCGGTATGTGCATCATAGTTGAGTTTCTTTCCCTGTGATCTATCTTTCTCAGAGTGGTGTGTTGAAGTCACCTACTATAATTGTCGGGTCTGTGATTTTTTCTTAATCTTTTGGAGTGTTTGGTTGACATATTCAGCTGGTCTCTCATTCAGGGAATATATGTTTACAATGCTTAGTGGTTCATTGTCTATGATTCCCTTGAGCATTAGATAGTATCCTTCCTTATCTCTTTTTATGGTTTGTACTTTGAGGTCAATTTATTCCGAGATTAGGATTGCAACCCCTGCTTTTTTTGTATTGCTGTGTACTTGGTAGGTCCTTCTCCAGCCTTTGATTCTCAGCCTATTTTTGTCTGTAGCCTTGAGATGTGTCTCCTGTAGGCAGCAAATGGATGGGTTGTGTTTTCTAAGCCATTCTGCTAGTCTCAGTCTTTTAATGCCTGAGTTCAGGCCACTGATTTCAGGGTTATTATCTCCATCTGTGGACTCTGTGATGCCATTTTATACCTTTTGTGTTGGGAGTTTTCCTACTTTCCTTTCTCATTAGTGTGTGTTTTTTGTGTGTATCATTCTTGACTTCTTTCCATCCTTAAACCAATGCTATCTTGGGGTCTCTTTTCTCCTTGTTGTGCTCTGGGTGAAGTTGTTCTATGTATTGGTCTCTTATTTGTGCTTGGTGAGTGTTGTTCATCTGCCCATACTGAGTCGGCGAGGATCTTTTGTAAGGCTGGGTTTGTTGTAATGTAATTTTTGAGTTTTTCCTTGTCTGGGAAGACTTTTACTTCTCCATCGATCTTGATCGATAATTTGGCTGGGTAGATATTCTTGGATTTGCGTTGTTTTCCTTCAATTTTTGGAGTAATGTTACTCCACTCTCTCCTTTTTTTCATAGTTTCTGCTGATAGGTCTGAGCATATCCTTATGTGGGAACCTTTATATGTGACTGCTTGTTTTTCCCTGGCTGCTGTCATGATTTTCTCCTTTTCCTCAAAGTTGGATAGTTTAACTATTATGTGCCTTGGTGATTTCATCTTGGGGTCCTGTCATGCTGGTGTTCTTTCAGCCTCCTGGATGGTTGCCTGGTTTTCATTCATTAGGCTGGGCAAGTTTTCCTCCAAGAATTCTCTCGCTATTGTAGCAGATGATTCTTTGTTGTGTCTTCCTCCGGTAGGCCAATAATTCTAATGTTCTGCTTCATAGCATCAGACATAGCTCTTAGGTTTTCTTCAGCTTCTCTGATGCTCTTGTTAGATTTTTGTTCACGTTTATTAAAGTCTGCTTGGCTGTCCTCCAAGACATGATAGGGTTCTCTGATTCCTCCAATCAATTTTCAAGGAACATGATTGTGCTATTGTTTTTCATTATCTCCTCGCTAAGCTCCTGTATCGTTTCATCCTTTTTCTGTATTGTTTCCCTCATATCCTGCATGGCTCCAAGCAGCATTCTGAGTTTCTTTGAGTGGCATCTCAATGTCTGCTTCTTCTATGTATGTTGTTATGTTCAGGTCATCTTCTGCCTTTGTCTTTTTTTCTCCTGTTTTTTTCGTTGAAGTCGTTAGGGGTGATGGCTTTTTGCGTTGAGTTATTTTAGAGGGACCAGGTGCCATTTTCTAGTCTCTCTCTGGAAGACTTACAGGAATGCTTCTTCGAACTGCCTACAGCTGATTTTGCTATGGTATTAACCTACCACTTTATCTTCCTGTGGCTTCCCTATCAGGGGAGTACCCCAGATGGCAGGTCGGCTGCCTGCCCCAGTGTTGCACAGGCTGGGCTGATGTTCCTGTTATTGGTTTGAATGTTGAAAAGTGTTGGCTGAGCTGCCTTATGTCCCCAGGTACTCAGGCAGGAACTCCCTGGTGAGAAGTCTGAGGAGTATCCCCTAGAGAGCAAGCAGGCCTTTCCCTAGCCTTTGGCTATCTAAGCAGGGTGGAGCTCACCTAGCTGGGTGTGGCCAAGGCGCAAATGCCCTAGGGCAATGGGAGTGCCCCATATGTCTGCAATGGAGCATGAGAGAGCAGGGTAGGAATAAAGAGCAGGGGGAGAAAAATTAAAATGTTAGACTAGACTCTGCAGGGGTATAGGGAAGTGAGGGAAGCAAAAGCAACTATGTAGCTGAGTCCCACTCCCTGCCTGTGGAGCTACAAGGGCTTACTCCCTGCCCCAAGCCCCAGCTGCTATCCACAGCTGAGCCCCAAGAGTCACAAGAAAGCTGCTGAGCAGCCCCCAAAGAAGTGGGGGGACACAGAGCAGAGATGTTAACAGATGCAGCAGTGTAGCTGAACCCTGATCCCTGCCTGTTGGGCTGTGGGGTGTTGGGTTTAGTCCCTGCTCAGACCACAAGCTGTGGCCATGACATGAAAAAGCTCCTGTGCAGCCCTCCACGGCTGTGTTGGAATAGAGAGCAGAGATATAAACAGAAGCAACAATGTAGCTGAACCCTGATCCCTGCTGGTGGAGCTGCCAGGGTCCTGTCCCTGCCCTGAGGCAGGCAGGGGAAAACTGTGGCTGTGTTTAGACCAAGCCCTGCTACAGGCTCCAAATGGCCCCGGCTCCCGCAGATACATTGGCTGGGCTCCAAATGGTCCGGGCTCCAGCAGTTACAGTGGCTGGGCTAAGGTCAAGCCCCCGGCGGCTTCCAGTGATGTAAGCCAAAACCCACAGCCCTTCAAAACCCAGTGGATATGCGCCTACTTATCTTTATGATGCACCTCCTGAGATCCAGCAGCGTTGAATTTCCCTCTAAGCAACTCTCCTGGGCTGGATTCTGCAGAGTCCCCCTGGCATGTGTCACTACGTTGCCATCGTCCTGTGGGCTCGAACTGATAGTCCTTAAATTGGGGATAGGATTTAGTGCAAGCCCCAAACCCATTCCTTGATCTATTACTTTATTACCTTTTATTTGATAAAATTAAAATTATTTAACTTGGCAACCACTGTATAGGTCATATTGTTCCATAGTTCAATTCTGTCCAAACGAATTGTGCAATTTCTTGCATACTCATACATGTTTTCCAAATGATAGGGTTCCTTCCTAGACTTCTTGAAATCATCTCCCTTTTTTCTCCTCCACCCTACAAGCACCCTAAAACCTTGTTATGCTTTCTTTCCCTGTGGGCACAACATCCCTAGGTTTCATTTTCTGAAAAATAACCAAACAAATAACACTGCTTCAAGATGGTGAGCTCCAATGGCGGCACACCTGTGAGAAACAGCCTAATGTAGATGAGTATAAGCAGACTGCAACAGAACAGCCACACAGTTGCCAGGATAATACGTCTTAACACAGCACACTTGCTGTACCAAGACTTGTTTGTTAGACAACCAATAGTAGACAGCTCTTGGTACAGCTATTTTCTTCAACCCCAGACACCATGTGTTTTCCAGCTTAATTCCTCAGGTTACAGTGAGTCTGGGGTAGAATCCAGTTCCCCCAGTGGAGTTCCCATTTGGGGATCCCACAGAAGCAGCTCTGCAGCATGACTTGTACTCTGAGAGTCAGGATTCAGTTTCCCACTGTTCTGTGACATCTGACCTGGCTTCGCAGGTAACCCCAGAGTCCTAAGTCAGCTCTGCTCTCCGAGTGCAAGTCATGAAATACCCTCCCTACCTGTTGATCCGAAGAGCACCTGCAGTCTCTCCTTACTCCACTTGGCTGTCAGCTCTCCTTTCCCACACCCGTGCAGACACGCACTTACGTTCACCCAAAATTGACTGTTCCATCTCCCCTCTTCAGTCCTGCCCACGCCCTACCATCACTAAGCCTCACCCCTTTGAGAGGGCCACCACCCTCTCCAGGGGACCTCACCCCAGATCCATATTGCTACTACTCAGCATCCTGCCCCCTTTCCCCCACCAATGGATCCCAGCTATCAGGAGATCAGGAAGTGTCCTCTGGCCAAATGACCTCCACTATACTTACCTTGACCAGAGGATTTGTGGTTCATGGCACTGGTCCAGCTCTTTCCCAGGCGATCTAGCTCCTAGCCAGAGGGCCTGATGACGTGCAAACTTGAGCTTGTGCCCTTTCTGCGACTTTTTCCAAGTGGAGTGAACTTAAATAGCATTTGTCCTTTTGTGCTTGACTAACTTCACTAAGCATGTCTTCCAGATCCTTCCACGACTTGAAGTGTTTCAATGCTGCTTTTTAGGGATTCATATTATTTGTGTGTTTACATCAGTTGTTTTTTTTGTTTTTTTAATGTATCCACTTTTCTCTTGATGGGAATTTAGGCTGTTTCCAGCTTCGTGCTATTGTGAACTGTGCTGCAATGATCATGGGGGAACACATGTCTGTTCGTCATCTCTTTCTTATTTCTTTGGGGTATATGCCCAGTAATGGTATTGGTGAGTCAGATGGTAGTTCAATTTCCATATGTTTTAGGTATCGCCATATCTCCTTCTATAGTGGCTGTACATATTTACATGACTACTAGCAGTTGTACAAAAGTCCTTATCCCACCAGACCCTGTCCACCCTTTATTGTTCTGTTATGTTTTGTTTTTAAATTGGGATACATTACTGGGCTTTAGTTGGTATCACATTGTTGTTTTGATTTCCAATTCCTGAATGACTACAGACCTAGAACATTTCCACATGTGTTTATTAGCCATTTATCTATCATCTTGTATGAATTGTTTGTTCAGGTCTTTAGCCCATCTTATCAAAAGTTTTTTTCTTGCTATAACCTTGTAAAATTCTGTGGATCTTAATCATTAGTCTTTTATATGATGTGTCATTACTAAATATCCTTTTCCAGTCTGTGGGCTCTCTTTTTACTCTTTTATTAAATAAACTCTATTGATTTACACAAGTGTTTTCTTTTTCATAGGTCCCATTCATCTATGTTACCTTCTATGGAGTATGTTTCTTTTGTTAATTCTGCCAACCCATGTATTCCCTGGACTAATGATCCTGCTAGCTCTGGATTTTACATGTAGGTGTTTAATCCACCTGGAGTTATTTTAGTACATAGAATGAGATATTTCATTTCATTCTTCTGCAGGTGGTTATCCAGATTTTCCAGCACCATTTATTGAGGAGGGCACCTGCTTCCCATTTAATGTCTTTTGGGCCAATGTAAAAATCAATTGTATGTGGATGTTTTTATTGTTGGGTTTTCTGTCCTGATTCATTGACCTGAGAATATTGGTCTTTTAAAATAAATTTATATGCTGTTGGATTCTATTGACCAGGGCTTTGTTGAGGATTTGGGCATCTATATTCATGAGAGATACCAGTCTGTATTTCCAGAGGTTATTGTGGTTTGGGGCAAGGGAGGAGTATAACCAATCCACTACAGTCCCTTATGTACCCTGTGAATTATTTTTAGAAGAGTGCACTTTTATTGTGCTTATAACAGTGGTTTCCTAAACAGCTCAGAATTATCTGCTGTTTATGCGTGGTCCTGGGGTGTCAATTTTCTATTACAATGAATGGCCCAGGGAGGAGTGTACATTCAGAAGTGGATCAGGCTACAGTCTGGGCACCAGTTCTGAAAGGTACCTGGCCTGTGCAGGACAAGTGCCGGAAAGCTGGAAATACCAGGTCCTATTTCTACTAGCACGGTGAGGCATTTTGTGATTCCTTTCTCAAAGCAATATAGAAACACCTCCACCGACACCTAGCCCTGCACCTGGCAGATTCCAAGCACTCCTGTTTCCCCAGTGCTGAGACTCTCTCCACGTGGCCTGATCTAATCATCTGCAGGAAGGAGCTGGGCATAGCTAGGGATTATCACCAGTGGGAGCTCTCCTCCCTCTGCAGACCTTGTGGTTCACCATCAAGCCTCCAGTTGTCTCTGCAGGCTTCTGTGGGATGATCCTGAAGTACCAACAGTTCGGCCGGGAGTTGCCACAGCACCTGCAAGGGAAGCAAAGCACAGGAAGGTGCTGTGAACTCCGACGGCATGATTGAGAGCACAGCTGTGCTCTCTGTGGATAAACCAATTTAAAGGACACCTGGTATTATATCCCAGGCCCCAACCCAGCTACCTACCTGCAAATTTGGCAATCCCACAGCAGTGAGCTGTTCACAGGGCCGATCCAACACTTAGCTTTCCTTTTAAATATATTTTTTCACTTGCTTTGCTTCAATTTAAAGGTAGATGTACAAAAATAGCCTTATTCTTCCTTCCAATAGTATCCCCCTCTATTGTAATGTAAGGTCAACTTAACAGCATGAATCTGTTAAACCATTGTCTGCGGTCCCCAGCAAAAGCACAGTTTACCAACAAATACTGCATGCAACAGTACTTTGCACACACAGAGAAGAGATGGAGCTGGCTCATCAGTAACGGGTCTCACTACCCCCAGCCAGCAGTCTCACTTTGCGGCCAGTGCAGGGATGTTGTTTTGTAAGCATCCTTCGTTTGAGCTGCTAAAAGAACAGTGTTCCCTCCTCACCAGCAAAGATGACAAAATAGGGCTGTGCTATGAGGGAGAATCTACTGGAAGGCAGGGAGTTAGTTTTGTCGTCGTCGTTTGTATTCCTTGTAATATATTTAACAATCAGTTTGGGGAATGTTAGCATGTGTTCAACCAAAGGTAGAAGGGGCAGGCTGTAGGACACCAGACCTAAAGAGTATGTTTGAACACAGAAGCCCCTGGAAAGGCAGTGATCCAGCAAGGTCACCACATCCCAGGAGCCAGACTGACATAATTGATCCTAAACACAACTGGTTCAGTCCTGGACTCCAGGGAAGGACAGAAGAGTACACTTGGACTGCCTTCTTCCTCAACTTGCAATTCCTTTTGGGTTCACCTCAGATGTATTTTGCAATTGGGGGTAATTCTCTTGAGTTTTGTTATGTGTCTTTCTGTTTAACAGTATACGAACCCAGAATTGATAAATGTATAGAGGCAGCAAGACAAACAAGGATTTCTTGGAGATACAGTGGGGCAATGGGTGGGGTAAAAGGGAGCCGATATTAAAAAGTTCAAGAAAGATGTTTTCCTCCTGCTTGATGTGATGGAACAGTGGGATGATATGATATCTATGTTACTATGGGTAGACTAGAGAAACAAATTCATAGACACTCACGTCCTTGAGAAATAGCTTTATGTACAAGAGAACTCAAATATCAAGAAAACATCCCAGCCCAGTCCAGATCAATTCCTTAAGTCCAATCTTAGACCATATGTCCGATACGTATTTTTAAAGTCTTCTTCAGACTCACAAAACACATGCAATGATGCCAAATGCAGCAAGAGCACAGGCCAGTGGGTGGGAAGTCTTCTGGATCTGGTGGCATTGTAAGCATCTCAGCGCTCGCATGGGTCCACGTGATTTCTCCAGCTGAGAGCACTCACATAGTTCCACATGTCTTGTCAGCTGCAATGTCTCCCAGGAAGTCAACAGAAAGAGACAGAGAGAGACAGACTCCTACATTCAAGGAGGAATGAAGGAGTTCCCAGAATCCTCAGGAGGCCACTCCAACACAGAGGCCACATTGGCTATGATCTGATTAACTGGCTAGACTCCACCCCTTCACTCTTAATCCTGTGAAATTGACAAATGATTATATGACGACCACAGCTAACTATAAGATGGTTTGGGCAAAAAACAAATAATCAAATAAAATAATAAACATAGACTATTTCATTATGAAATTTTTTATTGTAAATTCAGTTATTGGTTTATATCACAATCCCTTTCCTGTTCAATATTTTAAAGTTTTTGAAATATTGTACTGGCAAGAATTTCTGTCCGTTTGCAGCTATGTGTGCAAAACTTTCTGTCATGTATTGGAACATATTTTTCTCATGAAACATGCAACAAAATACTATTTGCAACATTCTTCTCAGGTGTAGTTCAGTGGCATTAGAGTATTGTTTTCAACAATTAAAAACATCTGCAAAATTTCCCATCAAACATAACAGAAAACCACCCCCAAAATAATTCTGACTAGAAACTTTCCCCTTAACATCAAATAATTAACTAAAACGTTCCAGTTTCAATTATTTTGAATAGAAGCCTGATTTAAATACTTCCCCGTTCCTCTGTAAAGAAGGCAGCCTAAATCCTGTAGAATATCTTTGTCTTTGAGCCAGATTTTCTTTACCAGTATTTTTTGTGGCGTACATCTCAATATCAAAATCTGTATAAAGAGCTATGTCTGTAGATCATACTTCCTTTCACTGTATCCAGCTCACAGTGTTTGCAACTTGTAGCACTCTCTACCTCTAAAGCTTTTCCCACTGAGGGACCAGAGGTAAAAATAACCTCAGGGAGAAAGTTGACTTGCAGGGGTGCTTAGGCCCCACAGGAGCCTGGATACAGACTGCAGTTAGAGCTGCTGTGCTGACCACTATGGTAGCTCCAGTGCCCGTGTTTGGAAATCTGCAGAGACAACTCCAGGTAACACTCCTGACCAACAATCTGAATGCTTATGACCAGAGAAAATGTTACTGTGTGCCCCACAGAAGTTGGAAGACTGTGTAAGCCCAGGAAACACCTCTCCTGTATGTGATGGGTTGCTGTCAGCAGGGGGCTCAGAATACCCATCACCCACAGAGGGTACTAATCCATGGGAAGAAATATGACCTTCTTAAGACTTCTGTGGGTTCCTGTTTCCCCACAAATAACCTTGTTGGTAGGAAACACTTTTTTTCCAATATTAAACATGGACTATAACGCAGTATATTTTATCCTTTCCCAAATATTCTGAAATGTTATAGGGGAAAGGAGTTTTAGGGAGACATATACTTGTTTCCCTACGTGGTCAAAGGAATGAAAAGATTCAGGTAGGCCTAGTCTTGATTCCATTGCATGGTAAGCATAGAGATTGTCTTTAATTTCACCAGATCATCTGTGTACTTCTGATGGTAATAGATGTAAAGCTACATTAAACTTAAAATCTGCACAGATGTCCGCATGATTGGTAGAGTGAAGACCTCAAAGAGAGGGCTGTGTTCTCTCAAGGACTCCACCAGCATCACTTTTCTAGTGTGAGTCCCAGAGGCAGGGGCCCCATTCAGCCCTTTCCACCTTTACATACCATGCACCTCCCACACGCAAATGCCTGACAAGAACCCAAATAAAACCACAACATGCAAGGACTTAAATTCATAATCCTTCTCACCTGGAGAGCATTTTCTGGGTGTCACGAATCTTATCCACATGAACATGAAGCATGTGTGGGTTTTCTTCTTTCTGGCAACTCAGGGTGGTGAGTGGTTCAGGGAGTCAGACATGAAGTCTGGGAGTGAAGAATCGGGGCACATGACTCACTGGGTTTCTCTCTATCCCCAGCTGTATAGGCCCAGGTGCAGGTACAAGAGTCAGGCCCTGGACTAGTGAGGCCCTCACAGACCCTATCTCTCACTTGTGCGGTCTCTAGATTGTCTTTAACCAGCTATCATGTGACCTGGGTCCACCGGGCTCCAGGAAAGGATCTGGAGTGGATTGGGATAATATGGGAGAATGGGGGGCACAAACTATAATCTAGCTCTCCAGTACTGAGTCAGCATCACCAGGGATACATCCCAGAACCAGGTTAATTTAAAACTGAGCTCTGTGAATCCTGACGTCACGGCCATGTATTACTGTGCAAGTTACACAGTGATGGGAACTCAGTGTGAGCCCAGACACAAACTCAGTTTCAGCAGAGACAAGGGAATGAAGGCAGTGAGGCTTTCCTCTCAGAAGCTGTGGTTTCCCCACCTTGTCAGCACTTCTCCAGGGACTACCGTGTATAGTCTAGGGAACCTTCATGCATCTGAGGAAGAACATGCACTCTGTGGAAGTCTGGAAGGTCATCTGTCGCCAAGATGGTGGGCCATGTCAGTAGAGGGACAGCAACACAGAACACGGGTACCCATATGGTAAGTCACAACTGTCCGTTCACACACTTGGCCCAGGCCAAACTCCAGCACCTCTTCCTTTGTTTTGAAAGCTTTGTTACACTAACTCCAATGAAAGTTTTTCTTGTTGAAAATTTCTCATGATTAACGAGATCTGATGTCCACATATAAGATGTTCCACATTTAATTCATGCAAAGGGCTTTTTTCCTTTTGTCAAATCTCTGATGTGCTGTAAGGCATTGTGTCTGGCTGAAAGCTTTTCCACATTCATCACATATATGGGGTTTCTCTCCAGTATGAGTTCACTGATGAACAGTAAGAGAAGCCATCCAGATAAAGGCTTTTCCACATTCATGACATACATGGGGTTTCTCCCGAGTGTGAATTAGCTGATGAACAGTGAGAGAAATCTTCTGGATAAAGCCTTTGCCACATATATAGGGTTTTACTCCTGTGAATTTTTATATGAGTTTTGAGATTTCCTTTACGAATGAAGCTTTTGCCACATTCACTACATTTATGTGGTTTCTCTCCACTATGAGTTTGCTGATTAATAGTGAGAGCAGTCTTCTGGATAAAGCCTTTTCCACATTCACCACATACATGGGGGTTTTCTCCAGTATGAGTTCGCTGATGAACAGTAACTTTACTCTTTCTGATAAAAGCTTTTCCACATTGACTACACACATGGGGTTTCTCTCCAGTATGAGTTCGCTGATGAACAGTGAGAGCATGCTTCCGAATAAAGGCTTTTCCACATTCACCACATACATGGGGTTTCTCTCCAGTATGGGTTCACTGATGAACGGTGAGAACATTCTTCGTGAGAAAGGTTTTTCCACATTGACCACATACATAGGATTTCTCACCAGTATGAGTTCGCTGATAAACAGTAAATTTACTCTTCTGGCTAAAGCCTTTGCCATATTCACCACATACATGGGGTTTCTCTCCAGTATGAGTTCGCTGATGAACAGTGAGAAGAGTCTTCCTGATAAAGGCTTTTCCATATTCACCACATATGTGGGGTTTCTCTCCAGTATGAGTTTGCTGATGAGCAGTGAGATCACTCTTCCTAGTGAAGCCTTTCCCACATTCACTGCATACATAGGACATTCCTGCCACATGAGGTTCCTGATGTCCCTTGAGGTATGATACACTGTGAAAATTTTTCCCACATTGCAAGCATTTTCCTAGCTTTTGTCCTTCATGACTTTTTTGATAATGTTCATTGAGTTTGAACATTTTCTTGAATATTTGCCCACACTGACTGCATTCGTAGGTCTTATCTAGTATACCAATAATCTGGTGTTCATAGAACACAGAGTCTTCAATGAAGGTTGTTCCACATTTATCGCCTGTGTGTAGTTTCTCAATTTCATCAGACTCCTGATGCTGAATGCACTGTGACTTCATGAACCTGGGTGGTTCACACTCAGGGAATTTCATTTCAGTATTAAATTGCTCTTGTTCACTGTGGAGAAAAGTTTTCTCATCTTCTGTATTTTGTTGCTTCTGTTCTGATTTAATTCCAGAATGATTAAATCTGATTTTACATTTTTTTCATGTAATCCAAACATCTCATAAGTTTCCTTTGGAGGAAAATTATTTTTATGCTGAGAATATGTATTACATTTGTAGCACCATTCCATTCTGTCAATGCATCTTTCACATTGCAAGTGCTCAAGCAAATGATCATCATCTTTCTGGATTTCTATAAAAGAACACAACATTGACTCTTTTAAATATCTTGGTTTTCAATGGACCCCATAAAATACACATTGATATAAAGTAGATCTTTAGTGACAACCCTCTTTTATGACTATAAATAAAACACTATGCTTAATGTTTATTGCCCATTGGACGAAATACAATCATGTAAACAATTCAAATGGTAAAAATAGTTACTATAGAAATCAGGTTGGATATGAAAGTGATAAATGGACACAGGTTTGATATTTGCTTAAAGAGGTACATGAATACATACAACAAACATAACAGAAGGAAGACATGAGACCAATAGACCACAGGAGTGATATGACTTGCTAATTCCATTTGGTAGAGGTTAAATGTATTCATTTAATCAATCTTTACTGAAAGACAACTAAGTGCTAGATAAAGTTGGGAATGCGAAACATGGCGAATATTCTACTTGGGAGAAAACCATTTTTACAGGTATATATGAAAGGGATTATGGTACAGAAACACATTCCTTATGTTTGTGGAGCCTGTATTTTAGCTCACAGCACTCCTCTTACAGTGCTGTCCTGTGGTGGCGTGCAGGTTGCTGTGATGCCAGAAGCACTGCCACCCAGTGTTTCAAATACAAGCAGGACCACCCATGGTGCACAGGTCTTAGTGGATTCTCCAGAAATAGGGACTGGGAGGAAGATCTGGTGATCGACTTCTGGAACATGAACCCCTCAGGTTTAATGGCAATGAAATAACACTGAACAAGTACTAAATCCTCAAAGTACAGTCAACCATAATGATGTAGATGGAGGAAAAGCTTTGGGGACCTTCAGTGCTTGACATGGCATGACTGAAAATGAGAAAAAATAGCTGCTAATATCCTCTAGTAAATGGAAAATGGCATACATGCAATATTGTCATGAAAAATTGCAAGTTGTCAAAACAAAATGGAATGGTAAAAATTGATAGTGTATGCATTATTCAACTTTAATAGACTGGTACTGGCTATTTTTAATTAGATAATCAAGTGGTTTATAAGGCTGAGATCGACAAATTCAAGAAGACTGGCATCATATTCATTATCCAAAAGCACACTGCAATATCTTCCCTGATGTATAATTTTGTCAGTGGTAGGCTAATATTCATATGCCTGCAAGCAAGACCAGTTAGTACAAGTGTTATTCAGTTTTGTGCACCAATTAAAGCAAACATAGAAGCATTCACAAAGTTGGAGAAGAGTCCCAGTCACATACTCTTAGTTAAATATCATCGCCACACTATCCTTTCATTGTAGTGCCACCTTAATGATACCTCATACAAGCGCATGGCTAATTACTATCTGCCAGCTGCTTTAACGACAAGAGCAGACATGTTGTTGTTATTGTTCTCCCCGCTCAGGAGACAATTACTCCACTCCACCTACCCTCAGCACTGGTCTTAAGTTGCTCATCCAATTATTTCAGGGATCCCGAGGCTAAAGATCCTGCCTACCTTGTTAGGTAGCTAGGTGTCTGCCTGTGTTTGTGTGGGAGGCGGGGGAGCTGCATGCCCTGAGATTATATAAATTGGTGAAAGAATGCAAAGCCTTTTTATTTCTGCCCTTCAATTACACACCAGTCCTTTAGGACCCATCCAGTGGGCATTTAAGAGAAAGAGATAATTGATTCCTTAAGTGACAGCAACAAAGGGAACCTGATTGCTTTCAAAGCTAGGCATCTTTCAGCTGAGAAGCAAGAAGTCAGGCACCTGTAGCAGCTGTATACTAACATCTTCCTGGAGGGCAGTTGGGGGGAAATCTCTGTCTGGAGATTGCTCATTAGCAGTTCTAGCTTTGGGACTTGTGGGGGTTTTCTTCCAACACTAGAACTGGTCTTCCAAGCCCTGTGGTCAGGAGTACAGATATAAGGCTGCTGCTCACACTTTCATCCAGGTTCTGTTTACCACCACAATAATGAAATTGAGGGGAGAAGGGATAAAGGAGAGCTGATATCAAGGAATTAAAGAAGAAAAAGTTTTCAAACTGTGGTAGCTATTGTACAGGACTGCTCCATGTAATTGAACTATGGGAAGTTATGATATCTATAAGAGCTCCCAATAAAATATTTAAAAATATATATTGAAATTTTCACATGAATTTTTCAGCCTGACATTGATCAACCAAACAATCATACACACTGATAAGTGTAAAATTTGGGGAAAGTAGCAGTAGTTGGAAAATGTGACCTTAGTAACAGAAATGACACACAGGTTCACTGATAACATTTTGAGACTAATGATGAATTCATAGCAAATTCCTTATTAAACACCAGAAATGGAAACTACACATATGGATTTTCCGGAATGGAACAAATGAAAATCAAATCAACCACATCTACAGAAAGAAATGGTGGAGAAGCTTATAAGTCAAAACACGCCCAGGGGTTAACTGTGGAACAGATCATAAATTGCTCAAATCCAAGTAGAAGCTAGCCAAAGTAGCTAGAGCACAGCTTAGAGACTATGTAAAGAATAAACATGAGGAATAAAAGTCTGACTGAAGACTAATGACAGAGACCAGATGAGATGTGGGATGACATGAAAGGCAACTTACACATGGAAACCAAAAGGCTACTCAAGAGACAGAAAAGAAAAGAGAGCAATATTGAATGTACTATGCATTGTTTGAATAACAGCAATAAAACCTATTGGAATATACTGCAAAAATGTTCTTTAGAAGCAGCAACAGTCATCTTTCGTGTATTGGACCTGTTAAGAAGGGGTGGGCCTAAGGAAGGGACACTACATAGTAAGAAATATATAGCAGACATTGCTTAATTAAAAAAAAAACATGCCCTTTCCACTTACAAAAATTATTGGAGGAACAGACAACTTAAAAAAATCTTACAGGTAGAAAAAAATGTAAGGTACAGTGCTAAAGTATACTTTAAGCTGATAATTTTCTTGCTAGGAAGATGATTTTAGATACCTGGAAACAACAGAAGTCATAAATATATTTCACCAAAAGGAGTAAAATATGGGGAAATATGTCTGTTAAAGAATTCCAACAGAGAAGGCAAATTGACCATCTCTCTAAGAAAACAGAAAGAACTGACATCACCTGCATGAAGAAAACTTTAAAGGAACAGGACACCAAATGAGAATATGGACACCAAATCTTTAGAGAAACTCCAAGGGGGGAAGCTAAGGAAGCACAAAGGAGACCCGTTTATGGTGGGAGCTCAAGATGCAAGATGGTGCTGCATACTGCAAATGGATATCCATTCTTACTCAGTAGGGGAGGAATGTGCTGTATTCAGAGGACAGTTACTAATTCAGAGTTCTCTGTTTGGAGAGAAGCGTGCAAGACAGATTTTCATAGTAAAGTGGAAACATAAAAGAAGGGAAAATTTCAGAATGTTAAAGAAAATTATGGAAGCAAACACACTTAGTGTAAAACAAGAAAATGGAAATCTAATCTCATAAGAGCTACAGGTGTACTTCCCTCAACATCTTGGACAAGTGAACTCTCACATACAAAGTAGCACACACTTTTATGCATTTTCTGACACCTTTCATAGATATGAGGCCTTCTCCCTGTTCAATCAACTACCCCAGCCAATTCCCCTTAAGGTGTTTTGACCATGCATCTGAGAAAATTCCACTATAGCTTGCTTCTAATACCAAACACAGTTCTCTTGTTCCAATTGAGAGAAAGCTTCTGGGGTGACAATTAGATAACCTGTTTAAGGGAAATTACAGAATCTTGGACACACCAAAATTAACGTAAAGTTTGTAAAGACTGCAGTTTTGTATTTCTAGAAAAATAATGTTCAAAGGAACAAAGTAAATAGCATTCTTTCAAGGGTAGAAGACCTAACCCACTAACCTAGGATGAGAAAATGCAATGAGAATCTACCTCTTTGAGAATACCACAAACACCGCAAAGTTTTTAACATATAAGACAGGAAAAGCCAGTGACGAGGTCAATGACTTGAGAATTCTCCTCACCAATGGAAACCAGGTTGTGATAGTTCTCCAACATCACATCCTGATATAGGGTTTTCTGAGCAGAGTTCAGGAGCTACAATTCCTTCCGGGTGAACTTTACAGCCACATCGTTGAATGTCAGTGGTTCCTGTAGTAAGAGGGGTCTACTTAATGAAGTATTTTCCATTTGAAGATTTAAAAAAAATATATCTTACAGTAAAAAAAGGAAAACAATAATAAAAACTATTGTGGTAGTTCATTCCATAATGCGTCATTAACTGAGGACTTGGTACAAAATATTTTACCTTATTTCTACATTCACGACCATCAGCCGAGAAAACTAGCCCTAATTTTAGAAAGATCTCCAGTGTTCTGAGAAATAAATGTTTTCAAATACATTCTCCAGGTCAAATACTGTGCCCCCACAATAGCTAGCTCCACATTAAGGAGCAGGCTTAAAGGAGCTCCCATAGTAGAGGAATCATTTCTGTACCTGGCTACTTCACTATGCCTGAAGGTTATCTGTATATCTGAGCAATCAGGTTCTAGAGCCAGCCCAACATAAATGTAGCAAACACCTGGGGAGGGCACAGGGCCGGTTTGAAGTCAACTAACACTAGGTCAAGATGGTAACTCAGCATCTTGCTTGTTTAGAATTTTACCCGCTTATGATATGACCCATTAACTATGTACATGCTAACTGCATGACACGAACGCCTTATGGAAAGACCTGTAAGCTCCATTATATATACCCACTGGAAAATATATTCACTCTCTCAGGCCTGACATGGGAAGAGAGCCCCTGTGTCCAGCTGTCTGCTCTCTGTCTTTTAATATTTTCACAATTGCAATGTCACTCCTGAGGATCACTTTTGGAGTGTTGGGGACCCCAGTGCCTGAAAATAATGCACCCACTCTTAACATTAGAATTTTGAGTTCCAGTGACATTATCTGAATGTTCTAGAAATAGCTCAGCTTTATAATCACACAAGGTAGATAAAGACCTATTTGTTATTAAATGGCATTAGGGTTTCTACCAGCATCACCATTATTAGAGGCTCGGTACCTTCAGTGGCAATAAGTACTGGGAACAGTGCAGATGGGGGAGGTCAAACATACCTCAACTCTCCAACACTTTTTGTCAACTCTAAAACAAGTCAATCCTTCCACACCACTCTGTCTCACTTCTGGGTTTGATAATCTGTTGCTGTGGTCACACAACACTCAATAGATCAAAGTGGTCTATTAATGAACAAGGTACAACTCGGGATCAGGAACAAGAAGCTATAAGTCAGAACCAAGATCAGAATGTTCATAGACATTATCTCCCTTACTGAGTGCAGAACAACTTTCTAAGCTCTTAAAGGCCACCTTAGGACAAGCTCCTCTTGACAACCTTAGGACAAATTCTCCTCAGCCACCTTTGGAGTGAATTATCTTAACTTTAATTGCAAGGTCCTCTTGAACTTGCCATCTTTCACCACATGCTCTCCAAGGCGCCCCCAGCCTAATTCTGCTGGGTGGATCTCTGGAGCCTTCCTAATCTTGCCTAGGCAGGGAAGATGCTGGGTTGGCCCAAGAAGCCAACATATTAAGAGGGAGAGAGAGAACTGCCTGCAGGCATGGTTTGAGAGGAGACAGTGAGGCATTATCCTGTCATCTGAGCTGTTGATTTGGGTTTATTAGCCCCTGCAGCCACACAGTTCAGAATGAACCCATGGATTAGGGATTTGCAGCTTCCAAAAAATTAATGTGGCATTTCCTTGAATGGCAACTATGAGCTGCCTGTGTGACCTGACTTGAGAGCTTCCTCCACTCTATGAGCCATTAGCTTGCTGTCTGACCTTCCAATTTGGGTTCCTCAGCCCCTGCAACCTATTAGCTGACGAGATTCAACAACTTCTCTTTGTGAGGCAGTGGACTGTGGTCTGACCTGATGATCTGGTTCATCAGCGTTTATAAACAAATCAATGAGGAAAAACCTACAGACTGATTCCTGACCTTTATATAGATCTGGAACTCACCAGCTTCCACATCTTGAAGAGCGATTTATTTACTTGATGACTTTTGAGTTTTGTGAGATGTTGCTGAGCAAATCATGGACCATCTTGAACCTCTACCACATAGGGATGGGTCTACTGCTGCTCCTGCAAAATGAACTGTACTATTCATGGGTCAAGAGCTGCACCAATGGAGACAATGACCAGGGCAGAAGGGACAGAGTGACAGAGCCAATGGTGTCAGGTCCAGAAAGGGCTTTTCAGCCAAGAAAGTGGGACAGGCAGGCAAGATCAAGAAGAGGATATCCAAAAGTAGTTGAGAGGACCATATAAAGATGGAACTAAGAAATGAGCCTATCTTTAGAAGGAAAAATGTCTGATAGGGGACAGGGAAAACAGGCCTTCCCTGAAGAAGAGCAAATGTGCCTACATGGTTCTTTAATATGAAAGTCAATGTGTAGCCTACTAATTCTGATACCAAATTATACTCTGTTACTGAGTAAAACTTGTACCTGTGACTCTGGACTGTAATTAGTCCATGGCCACTGCAAAAAAAAAAAAAAAAAAAAGAATAAGCTGAGTAGGAGAGGAGTGTGGCAAAGATACTGGTGTCAGACTGGAAAACCATTGGAGGGTACAGGTCTGTCTAAGCTCTGCCTCATATGAATCAGAGCTGATGTTGACAGTTAATTCTCTCTCCTGCATCTCTAGTTAGAGGAGGTGAGATGCTGTCTCATTTTTAAACCACTAATGCAACAAGACCCATTTTAGATGCATTGATGAGAATGCTGCTGTGTGGGAGAGTATTTAACATATCACCTTCAGAAATAAGCATTAAAGAAAGTTACTCAAACAAAAATCCCATGGACTACTGAACTCTCCTAAAGAAGTGATTTTATTTCTCCTTAAAAACCATGTATAGCATATAATTTGAAAGATATGCTGGCCATAGAATAATAAATTATGAGCTGGAAGATAATGTTATCCAAAGAATCCTCAGTGCTATATTATGTTCAATGTCAATAGTTTATTGTTAATCCTATGATCAATATATTCCTAATCTTCTCCAGCCAAATGTTGAAATCAGAGTAAAAGTTTAGCTCTAAGTTCTACTATTTCAAATTTCTGCTTTTCCAATGAACTGAATCAGTATTATACAGGCTCCTACAATTCCAGTAGAAAATACAGAAAAGGATAAAACACATCAGAAGCACCTGAGCCTTGGCCATTTTCTTTAGTCCTTAGGACACTACAGGCAACTGGGATGCTCTGTCTTATCTGGATCAGCTCTAATGATGCTCACAAATTTCAATCTCTCGTGAGGAAATCCCAAAAGTAATAATACAAGGCACTCTTCCTCCTTCCTCTAAGCTGCTGGTGATGCACCATCGGCAGGCTGATGGGAGAATACAGTGTAACACATAACCAATAGGTCCAGGTGCTGTTACTGTTCTTTCCTTCTTCTAAACACCCAAAGTCCCCAATACTGTTAACGGTGCCCTTATTGAGTAATGGGAAACATGCTTATACCATGAGCAATAAAATCTAAAACTCATAATGTTCACACATGTGAATAAAAGATTATTTTATAACAAATAGAGATTGGGCAATCAAATATAAATATAAAAAAATAAACAAAGAGTTGGATCCCTACCCCACAGCATACAAACTACCAATTCCTTACTGTGTGACTCTCAAAGAGAATGACAAATCAATGAACCTTTAAGATGATTATGTTAATTAAAGCATCTGGAAACATTTTACATGGGATATATAAAGAGCTATTATAAACTAAAGATTATTTTATAGGAGAACTATAAATTGTAAAATAACTTTAGAAACACTTTTAAACTCACCATCAAGTAGAGTTAGACATATAAGCTGCAGATAGGACACAGGAGAACTGCTGTACAGAGCTTCCAAGATTCTAAAGCCATGACAGGATGCTAATGGGTGTGTACCTCTGACCTTGAGGATAGAAGTCCAACACTTAACACATGTCAAAAACAAGGCTCCATAATAAACATTTATTAGATTGAAATTTATATCTATACATATATAAATTACATATAAATGTAAATGAAGAAGTATATATCCCCCAATAATGAGTGCACTTTTGAATCCCAATATAGATAATGTTTTTAATATACCATTATTTGTAGTACCTAATGCAGTTAGATCAGTGGTTCTCCACCTATGGGTTGAGACCCTTTTGGGGGTTGAAGGACCCTTTCACAGGGGTTGCCTGATTCATAACAGTAGTAAACTTACTGTCATGAAGTAGCAACAAAAGTAGTTTTATGGTTGGAGCTTCACCACAACATGAGGAACTGCATTAAAGGGTCGCAGCATTAGGAAGGTTGAGAATCACTGAGTCAGACAGGTGGTCTATACAAGTACACAGTCTAGCTATGCCCCCTTAACTTTCTCCAAATTATTTACCTGGGTTTGTCGCCTGCCAATGTGAACGAGGAAAAGTTGTCCCTCATAGTGGTTACTGTCAGGCTGCTAATTGCAAGGTCAGCAATTGGAAACCACCAATTTCTCCTCGAAAGCATGAGTGACATGGCTTTTTACTCCGTTATAAAGTTACAGTCTTGGAAACCCACTGGGGCTGTCATATAAGACAATCGGGCAGCTTGGCCAACAATACATTGGTACCGTTGTGCCTTGTGGTTATGTAAATAAACTGTCTGAAACCTAACCTACAGATTAGTTACTTTGGAATTCATGTTACAACTAATTGAGTTATTTCAGAGACAGAAATTGGGATCTCACTACCAACAAAAAAGAAGAACCAGGGGGACTTGCGGCAAGATGGCGAAGGAGTAACAAACACCAGAGGAACTCCACAGAATTCAAGCTAGGAGAGTTACTTAGAGATAACTGAACACTGCTGGAATGCAGGAGGAGCATCATAAAGACAAGTAGGCACAGACCCATGGGGTTTTGAGGGGCTGGGGGCTTTTGGTTTACTTCAGTGGAGGCCGGCTGGGGCTTGACCTTTGCCCCGCCACTGTCTCTGCCAGAGCCAGGACCATTTGGAGCCTGTAGGGCTGCTTGGTCTCAACACAGCCACAGTTTGCCACCACCTGCCTTGGGGCAGGCACTAGACCTTTGCATCTCCTCTCTGTCACCCTATCAGTCTTGGAGGGCTGTGCAGCAGCCTTTTCTCAACACAGCCACAGCTTGCTGCTACCACCTCCGAACAAGGATTAAACCCTTGCAGCTCCTCTGGCCTGGATAAGGGCTCAGCTACATTGTTGCTTTCTATCCATCTCTTCACTATATTCCCCCTCCCCCGCCCCTCATGGGCACATTTGGCTTGCTTTTTAACTTTTTTTTCTCCTCTTTTCCTCTTTCTTGGTCTCTCACACTCTACTGCTAACCTCCAGACCACTCCCTTAGCTTAGGGCATTTACACCTGAGCCACACGCAGCTAGGTGAGCTCCACCCTGTGTAGTTAGCAGGCTGGAAAAATCCCTGCTGGCCCCCAACAGGGGATACTCTGCTCAACTTCTGACTGGGGAACTCCTTCCAGCCTTTGTGCCTGTGGGGCATAAGGCAGCTCGGCCAACACTCCTCAACAAAAGTTACTGCAGGAGCCTCTGCCCAACCTCTGCAACACCAAAGCAGGCAACCCTTCTGGGTCACTCCCCCGAGAGGGAAGCCACAGGAGGACAAAGTGGTAGGTTAATTCCATAGTGAAATAAGCTATAGGCAGTTCAAAGTCTCCCAGAGAGAGCCAGTGCTCTTCGACTCCCTGGAAAATGGCACCTGGCTCATCTAAAACAACGCAACACAAGCAGCCATCAGCCCCAAAAACCTCAACAAAAAAAGGAGAGGAACAAAAGGCAAAGCCAGAAGATGTCCTGAACATAATGCATGCATAGAGGAAGCAGACATTGAGCTGCCACAGAAAGAAATTTTCAGAATGTTACTTGGAGTCAGGGGATATGAGGGAAACAATACAGAAAAATGATGAAATGATAGAAAAGGTAAAAACCATAAATCAAAGAGAAATACAGGAGCTTAGGGAGGAGATAACAAAAACCAGTAGCACACTCATGGACCTCGACAAGCAACTGGAAGAATCAGAGGCCCGCATCAGTGACTTGGAGGACAGCCAAGCAGACTTCAACAAACGAGAACAAAAATCTAATAAGATCATCAGAGAAGCTGAAGAAAACTTAAGAACTAAGTCTGATGCTATGAAGCGGTACATCATTAGAATTATTGGCTTACTGGAGGAAGACAAAACAAAGAAGTCATCTGCAACAGTAGTGAGAGAATTCTTGGAGGAAAGCTTCCCCAGCTTAGTGAATTAAAACAAGGCAACCATTCAGGAAGCTGAAAGAATCCCAGCAAGACTGGATCCCAAGAAGAAGTCATCAAGGCACATAATAGTTAAATTATCCAACTTTGAGGAAAAGGAGAAAATCATGAGAGCAGCTAGGGGAAAACAAGCAATCATATATAAAGGTTCCCAAATAAGAATATGATCAGACCTATCAGCAGAAACTATGAAGAAGAGAGAGTGGAGTAACATTTTCAAAAAATTGAAGGAAAACAATGCAAACCCAAGAATACGCTACCAAGCCAAATTATCAATCAAGATAGATGGAGAAGAGTCATTACATTGCACGCTCATCTCGATAATATGATCACTGAAGACAGATTTGTGCATAAGCAAATGTGGTGAAGAAAGTTGATGGTGCTCAGCTATCAAAAGATATAGCATCTGGGATCTTAATGGCTTGAAGGTAAAAAAGCGGCCATCTAGCTCAGAAGCAACAAAGCCCACATGGAAGAAGCATACCAGCCTGTGCAATCACAAGGTATCAAGGGATCAGGTATCAGGCATCATCAGAACAAAAAATCTTACCATAGTGAATCAGCGGGGGAGTGTGGAGTGGAGACCCAAAGCCCATTTGTAGGCCACTGGACATTCCCTTACAGAAGGGTCTTGGGGAGGCGATGAAACAGTCAGGGTGTGATGTAGCAACGATGAAAATTACAACTTTGATCAAGTTTCTGGGTGCTTCCTCCCCCCCTCCAACTGTCATGGTCTGAATCCTGACTTGCAGGTCTGACTAGACCAGGGGATGTACACTGGTGCAGATGGGAACTGAAAATGCAGGGAAGCCATGGCAGATAATCCCCTCAGGACTGGTGGTGTGAGTGGTGATATTTGAAGGGCACAGTGAGGTTGGGTTGGAAAAGTGGAACCTATTTCAAGAATCTACATGTGACCTCCTCCCTGGGGGACATACAACAGAAAAATGGGACACAGAAATATATGACAAAATAACAATTTATAAATTATCAAGGGTTCATGAGGGAGGAGGGAGTGAGGAGGGAGAAGAAAAATTGAGGACCTGAAGCCAGGGGCTTGGGTGGAGAGCAAATGTTTTGAGAATGATGAGGGCAACAAATGTAAAAATGTGCTTTACACAATTGATATATGTATGGATTGTATTAGGAGTTGTATGAGTCCCTAATAAAATGACTTTAAAAAAAAAAAAGAACCAGGAGTAGGGGCCTTTAGATCCCAGATTCTTTCACAGAAATTCTTCAATCCAGCAGACAGGCAGCTGTGACACAAGAGTGGACATGAAGGGAAGAAGCAGCAACAGAGACATGGTGGCAGCAGAACCAAGAGCCTGAGACAGAGCAGTGGCATTCCCAGACCACAGAACAAGAGAGCTAAGTGCCTTTGGGCAGGAGGTTAGAGGTGAAATAGGGGTACATTTGAGTTCTTATCTGGGGAACTAGATTTGCCAACCCACATAGAGCTAAGTGTGTCTGGTATAAGGCTAAGGTGCAGAGAGAGAATTTATCCGCAGAACTAAGAGAACTTTGTAATTTTTGTACATTTAGGACAGAAGCCAGGGGGTTGCAGGGCCTGACCTCACCTGCAGGTACGGCTGTCAAGATGCTGTCCCAGAGAACTGTACCTTGAGGCACTGATGATGCTAAATTGTGTGTTAGGGTGGAAAAGTGACTTCTTTGTCAAACATAATTTGAGGAGAGCATTTATTGAACTTTAAGAGACAACAAAAGATACGCACACACATCATATGGATAAGGGAGGCCATTAGCAGTTCAAATGCAACTGAGGATTCAGAGTCGAGACCCTAGATAAATAGGACACAGAACAAAAGGCCATGTCACAGATCATGATTGGTGGCAAAGCAATACATCAGATACAGGTGGGACTGCAGCAGCAGGAATGGGACCATAATTGGGACATGCACATTATTAGATAGAAAGACTTAAAAGATTGGTCCAGGGCCTTCAAACTGAGGCAATCAAGGCCAGACTCATAACAATGGCCCCTGTGCTGTCCTCGCTTAGGTGAGCTCCATCAAGGATACATCTAGGCAGGCCCTTGGAGGGGGATGGATGGAGAGGAGTGCAGGCAATCTATTTTGTAAGGCATTTTCCGCAAGGGTAAGATGATCTACATTCTTGGCTAATTATCAAAAGGAATTCAATGGAGGCTTAATCAAACTGGGGAGGCAGCAAATGGACAGAGTTGTCACTGTCATCAGCAATGCAAACCTTAAACCCAACTCAGTGCCACAGAGTGGATTCTGGTTACAGTGACCCTTTAAAGGGAGGTGGAATGGCCCCTTGTGGATTTCGGAGACTATAACTCTTACCAAGATTGGAAACCTTGTTTTTCTCCTCAGGGGTGACTTGTAATTCTGAACTGCTGACCTTGCAGTTAGCAGTCCAATCTGTAACCACTATGCCACCCGCCTTTTGCAAATTGGAGTGCTCACAATTTAAGTTCTAATACAATTATACATGGTTACATTATCAGCAAATTCTATCATTCCGGGAGATGCGCAAATTGCTCGGACCCCGACCAATGGGGCAGCCTGGGTTCTTGTACACTGGTGTTTCCTGGGTTCAGACCCCAGAAAGCTCAGATCCCTCCTGCTTCCCCTCAAACTCCTCTGCCCAGTGCTGACCCCAGGAACCCCAGGGATGCTCACCCTGCTTGGAGTCAGGTGAATGGATTTGGTTCACGACCCAGTCAGAAGTTGAAGTCCTTCCTTGTCATGCTTCAATGTGCAAGACACTAGTACCAGATTTCTAGCTCCCTAGACTGGACTGTATTTCTCTGTGGCAAATCTTTGTTCTGAAACAGAAGAGGAGGCAATGTTGAAAAAGGCATATCACTTTCTTGGCCTGTACTTCTTGCGCTAAATAGTGACCACCCCCACCACCTGGGATCAAAATCCTGCTCAAAGCTGAGGGTTTGCATTAAACAAGGGTCCACTCTATCTTTGCAGAGCAATTTTACTAATTTCCCAAATATCATGATCAACTTTGGATCCACAAAGTGGAAGTACTTAAGGCCTCAAATTTCTCAAGCTCCATTGAAGGTAAATATCTTCTTTTCACCAGCAATCTAACTGAAGAACGGAATATTTTATGAAGAATGTTCTTTAAAAGCCCATAACGGAACCTCAGACCAAAACCCTTGACATATCTGGTGAAAGTGATCAAGCTGAATCACGCTCATATCTGCCACTCCAACTCAGGCTGAGCTTCTCATTAAGTAAAACCTACTCCAATCCCCTTGCATCCTGGGTATTCTTTACAATATCTATTGTGTGAAGAAATCCCTATGGTTGGGTAGCCCATTTATGCACAATAGTGTAGTAACTAGAGAAAGTTTTTGTACAGGTGGACAACAAGAGACAGAGCGACACCAATAGCACATCCTAGAGGTACCTTGGCCAAGATAGAGATATTCTAAACAAGAAAACAAGCCAGGGGAATCCTTATTTGCTACTCTCTTAAGCTCTTGTGTTTACAGATGTCCGATTTTAAAGCCTTTGGGAAAGACTGCAGCTTACAGTCATGGAATGGCAAGGGGTCATGGTAAGAGCCAAGGTGAGGGAAGATGCTTAAAAATGCAAGATGTATCCAGAAAAGAGATGACTGATCAAACCATTTTGTCATCTTGACCTAAATTCTGGATTCCAAGCTTTCTAGGTAATGCTGACTGATGGCAAACAACACACACTGTAGTAGTGGGCTTATTGGCTTGGGTTCAAGGATGTCCCATCCATAGTCTCAGGTGTGAGTGACGATTTGTCCCGTCAAGAGGGGTGTAAATCATTTATCACTCTAGAGGATCCAGCCAGAGCAAGTGATCTATGAGAGTCGAGTGGGTTTCAGGATGTTCAGAAAGTTTACAATCAACTGAATCACAATTCAATTCCATGAGAAACTTCAAGGCTAACTGTAAGACAGATTAAAGTTGAAGATTCTGGCAGCTAGACAGGAGAGTATTCACGCAATATGAATAGACGCTTTATTCTTTTTGTCTAAGTTCACGTTATTGGGTGAAACATAACAATAATTGTCAGAGTAACCTTATTAATATTTTCTATGAGACCAGTAATAACCTGTAAACAAGGTCAGATAATGATACTTCAAGAAAACTGTAGAGCAATATTGATAATGGATCTACATGAAAAAGTTCTTGAAAACATTGGGAATAGAGTCAGAAAACACATGAAAATAATTACACATGATAATTAAGTAGAATCTATCCTAGAGTTGATTTAATATAAGAAAATGAGCACTGTAATATATACCAATTAATGTAAAAAAGAATTAATAATCTAAATAGACACAAAACTTACTAAACAAAGTCAAAGACTTTTCATGCTAAGGAAAAATAACTCTACAAATCTAACATAAAACAAATATAGTTCAAAATGTTAATATGCTAATATACATTCCTAAAAAGAAAAAGTCATACTTGAAAAAACATCACCCCACGTCAGAAAAAGGACAACCATAAATGTCCACTTTTACCAGTGATATTAAAAATTGACTGTATGTTCTAACTAGAGCTACCAGGTTCACTTTTTTTTAAGGAAGAGGCTTCCAAAAAGACATAAAAATTCCTTTAATCATAATTTAATTATCACATCCATAAAATATTCACGATATGCCATGAATAGCTAATAAATGCTAAAACATTGTAGGCTACATTTAAACACGCTGAAATAACTCTTGGTACTTAACTCCCTAACTATTAATTGTTAATCAGAAGTGGAAGGGGAAGGTGGGGGGAGAAAGAGGGAACCTATCACAATGATCTACGTATAACTCCCTCCCCAGGGGGATAGACAACAGAAAAGTGGGTGAAGGAAGACATAGGGCAGTGTAAGAGATGAACAAATAATACTTTACAAATTATCAAGGGTTCATGAGGAGGGGGGAATAAAAATGAGAAGCTGACAGCAAGGGCTCAAGTAGAAAGAAAATGCTTTGAGAATGAGTATGCCAACAAATGTACTAATGTGCTTGACACAATGGATGGAGGTGTGGATTATGATAAGAGTTCTACAAGACCCAATAAAGTGATTTAATAAAAAAAGAAATACAGCATGATCAAAATTATAGCATTTATCTTACAGAAAAGGAAGTACAAATGTATTCAGATTAAAACCCTGAAACAGGGAATTTGTTTCCACCCATTCTGTGATGAAAGCATGAATTTAGAGTCCTGTAGTTTTCTGTAGTGTTGAAGGTCCTCATATACTGATGAATTAATAAACTAAACCAAGGCATTCGTGTGCACATATAATATTAGAGTGACTATATAGACACACATATATGTATGTGATACACACACATATATGTATGTGATACACACACATATATCAAGCTGGACAACAGATAGGATTGATGCTCACCCAAAAACTGAAGTTTGGGGACTTGAACACACTGAGCCATGGATGCTCTAGGTAGCATTGGACCCATGGGCTTCAGTTGGACTGGGCTGGGATGTTCTCTTGATGAAAAGCTCTCTCTTATGCATATGTCAGTGTCTATAGTTTTATTTTTCTAGAGAACCCAGCCTAAGGCAGATCCCCATCACATTAGTGTCATATGAGGGCGAAAAGGTGTACCTGACATGCTGCTCTTGGAGAAAAACACATCACAAGGAAAGTGTGAAAAGATAATCAACAATTCCCTGACACTGAGCCAGTCCTATGCTCCTCTAGGTCTGTGGAATTTTGGTGGAAGAAAATCTATTTATAACAAAAATATCAGAGGGGCCAGCCCCAATCCCAACTAAGAGGACAGCTGCCCCTTCCCCCAGAAGAATTTACTTCAGAGGACAACACTGAAGCTACAGCTCAGGGAAAGGGACATGTCTGATCAGAGCACACGGGAGAAAATGAAGGGGGAGGAAGAGAGAGTGGAGCACACATCCTGGCCCACCAAGCTTTGAGGACAATATGCCTGCTCTGAGCAGCCCATGCAAAAAGAAGCACTATGGCTGCCCCGACTATGAGTCATGACATCCCTCACTGACCTATAGCCCTATAGGGGACAACACTGGAGACAGTTTGGGAATTGCATCCGATCTGACCCCACCACACCCAGGCAAAACACTAAGGGTGTTGTGCAACAGAACAGCAAGGGAAGTAGAGCAAGGAAGTCCCAAGAGTACCAAAATTAGACTCGGGGGCCAAAGCGTGGCACCCCATCAGACTCCACAGAAAAGCACTCCTAAAGGTCAACATAGAGACCTCTAACTTTTTACAGGCTTTTCTCTTTTTTCCCTTTTTTTCTTGTTGCTGTTGTTTTGTTTTCTTTTGTCATTTTGTTTTGCTCTTTTGTGTGTATGTGTGCTTGTGTGTGTGTATGTGTGTGTGTGTGTGTGTGTGTGTGCATATTATATCTGCACTTCTAACTAGATAATATAGGCCAGATAAACAATCTGGAGGAGAAAGCAACAGGACCCATGGTTGGGGCGGGGAGCATGACATGGGAGAAGGGGAGGTGGGGGAAAGAAAGTGGTGTTAACCAACCCAGGGAAAAGGGAACAATCAATAAGTGATCCAAAATAGTGGGAAACAGAAAGATTTCTCCAAGTCATCTCCCCCAAATATATGTTAGACTTAGGACACTGCTCACAATTAATGGTAAATAATTGTCAAGTTACCTCCCTGAAGGCAATCAGCTGTCAGAGGACTGTCTAGTCCCACCACATATAGGGCCCATCCCTGCTGTTAAGGACAATGGGATACTTCCCCCTAAAGGCTTCAATTTAGACCCTGCAAGGTGGGTTTACAGTACACCTTACTGATAATGATTTCTACAGTGAACCAGAGAACAGGTCAAACCTGCTCAGTGACATCCAAAGTTAGGCTGCCATGCTGAATCTCGGGTCCGCCCATCTTGTCACATGCACACCCTTACTCCCTCCTCTTCCAACAGCATATGAACCCCTACAGCATCCCACTCCCATTACTATATTACCTATAGCACAACACTTTCCTGTGATGGATTTCTTCACCTGTAATTAGGGGGCCTGCACATCCCCAGATGATATAAAAGCCTTGGTTAGCAATAAATATTTCTCTCCCCATGTGGACCACCAAGTGAGGCTGAGGTGAACATGCAACTATGAAATGTGTCTGACTCCATTATTTCAATCCCTCTTCTATCTCTCATGCTCCCTATGACTTTACTATAATCTTTATTTATTATCACTGTACAATTGCACCAACCGACCCGCTGTGATGTGTTAGGGTCTGGCCTTTCCCCTGACACAAAATAAGTGGCAAGGAGGGTGTAAGATGCCTGGTAGGGATTGATCAAGGCAATGTAACTGAGAAGAATTACTGAAACCCTGAAATTACTGAACTACAGACAGAGCATGATAGTGGGACAAGAGGAAAGTAAAAGGAAATAGAGGAAAGAACTAGGAGACAAAGAGCATTTACAGAAGTCTAAATACAAGCATGTGCATATGTAAATATATTTATATTAGGGTGGGGAAATAGATCTAGGTGCATATATTAATAGGTTTAGTATTACGGTATCAGATGGACATTGGGCCTCCATGCAAGTGCTCCCTCAATGCAAGAACACTTTGTTCTATTACCTGGCATTCCACGATGCTCACCTTCCTAAGATGATAGCTGAAGACAACTGTGTGCAAAGAAAATGTGAAGAAAACTGATGGAGCCCAGCTACCAAAAGATATAGCATATGGGATCTTAAAGGGTTGAAGGTAAACAAGTGGCCATCTAGCTTAGAAGCAAGAAAGCCCACATGGAAAAAGCACACAACCTATGGATTGATTACAAGGTGTCGATGGGATCAGTATCGGGCATATTGTGAATGAAGGGGAGTGAAGATTGGGGATCCAAAGCCCGTCTGTCAGCAACTGGACAGCCCCTTACAGAAGGATCATAGGGAAGAGACGAGCCAGTCAGGGTACAGTGTAGAAACAATGAAAATACAACTTTCCTCTACTTCCTAAATGCTCCTCCTCCCCTCCACTATCATGAACCTAATTCTCTTACAAATCCAGCTAGACCAGAGGATGCACACTGGTACAGATAGGAACCTGAAACATAGGGAATCTGGGACAGAAGATGCCTTCAGGACCAGTGGTGAGAGTGGTGCTATCATGAGGGTGAAAGGAAGGTGGGGCAGAAAGGGGGGACCCATTACAAGGATCTACATAAAACCCCCTCCCTGGGGGATGGACAACAGAAAAGTGGGTGAAGGGAGACATCGGACAGTGTAAGGATGAAAAAATAATAATTTATAAATTATCAAGGGTTCATGATGGAGAGGCAGTGAGCAGGGAGGGGGGAAATTGAGGAGCTGATACCAAGGGCTCAAGTAGAAAGCAAATGTTTTGAGGATGATAAGGTAACACATGTACAACTGTGCTTGACACACAATGGATAAATAGATAATAAATAGATAAAGCTATCATGTTAACCTTGAAAAAACACAGAGCTCTTACAAGGCACAATGCACACATAGCCTCTCTGCACCAAAGGTCAACACTCACATTTATAACACGTAAGGAAACTTAGTAGACTCATAGTCACACTTGATATAAGAAATCAGTATAACACTAAGAGCCTTATATTCATGGGGAAACATGACATCATGCTCCTGAGAGGAAAGTACTACACTTGTTTATATAACAAAGTATTCCCATTACTCAGCTCACATACTGCAATAGCATCACTGAGTATGAAACATACACAAATATACATATACACACGCACGCACACATCTTTCCGTTTTTAATGAAAATATTCATACCTACTGAGGCCAGGTTTCTAAAAGTTTCCATCATCCCGTGTCTCTATAGTTTCCTCTCAGAAAGGTCCAGCAATGCCCATTCTTCCTCGGAGAAATTCAGAGCCACCTCCTCAACAGCCACAGTGTCCTAAAACATCCCGTATATTCTGGCTTGGCAAGGTACCATGCATTCCACTATGTGAAAGGATGAAGAAGACAGTCCTGGGGAAACAGAGACTTCACATGGGCATTAGACACAGGGGTCTTGCTCTAAGGATTTCCATCAGGGTTTAGCTAACCCACTTCACCCACTAGATCAGCTGTTCTGAACCTGTGGGTTGCAACTCCTTTGGGGGTTGAACAACCCTCTCAAAGGGTTCTCCCGTTCATAACAGTAGCAAAATTACAGTAATGAAAATAATTTTTTGGTTGGGGGGTGAGCACACATGAGGAACTGTATTAAAGGGTTACAGCATTAGGAAGGTTGAGAACCACTGCACTAGACACACTCCCTCACTAATTACATGTTATCCCAAGGACTGCATGCTTCTAGCATAATGAGTTTATCTCTGTACAGTTTGTCTGTGACCAACTGCAGCCTTATTTCTATCTAGCTGTTTCAGAATAGAGAACAGTCAGAACACATAAATCAGATGAATGATCAAAAATAAAAGCCTCGATTCCAAATTCATATCCTCTCTTCCATTGGAGGGAGGATTGAAATTAGAATATTTATCAGAACAGGAAGCACAGGGTGAAAGGAAGATGACAACTAGGAAACACTGCAGAATTTGTGCTTCTCCCTGTCGCCCCTCCTTAGCCATTGGAGAGCTGCTGGTATGAACTAACAAAGTAGGGACCCAAAGCCCTGGAGTCATGGTATCCTCTTGGAGAATTCTACGTGATCAAGAGCTGACGTGTTACCTGGTGATAGAGATGATTATTTGGGGAATTATGAAATTTTCTATAGAGTGTCTATGTTACTCGCCTACTTTCCAGTCACTCTGCAGTTGCACGCTTGTGTATTTTGTATTTTCAATGAGATAGGACAAGCTATTGAAAAGGGAAACCGGGCAAGAGTGAAAGGTAACAACAGAATATAGATACCCTCTGTACACTGGTACAGATAGGAACATGGAAACAAGGAATCCAAGGTGGATGATCCATTCAGGTCCAGTGGTGAGAGTGGCGATACCAGGAGGATGGAGGGAGGGTGGGGTGGAAAGAGCGAACTGATTACAAGGATCTACATATAACCTCCTCCCTGGGGGATTGACAACAGAAAAGTGGGTGAAGGGACATTTTGGACAGTATAAGATATGACAAAATAATAATTTATAAGTTATCAAGGGTTCATAAGGGAGGGGGTAGTGGGGAGGGAGGGGCAAAAATGAGGAGCTGATGCCAGGGGCTTAGGTAAAGTGCAAATGCTTTGAGATTGATAATGGAAATGAATGTGCAAATGTGCTTTACACAATTGATGTATGGATTGTGATGAGTTGTAATATAATGATTAAAAAAAAGAATATATGCAGATATCTTGAAAATTTTCCCACTGAGACAAAGCTACTGTCATGTAATTATTATGGACTGCTCCCCTCAAAAAATACTGGATACGCACATCAATACACACTAAGCTCATAGGATATACTGACAAAAGAGCACAATATATTCAGTATCATAATAGCATGTCCTTTTTGCTGATTGGGAAAATGTACTTAGGTTCCAATTTTCTTATAAGTTGACTGAACTTCAGTGCATTTCAATGTTAAACTGTTAGGATACTAGGACTTACATACCAGGCTTTGAGATGTTTTTCACATTTTAGATTTTTAAAGATTTTTTCACATTTGCAGATCATGGAAGGACGACTAGCTGAACATGATGACCACTAGCATTCTCTCAGCTGTGGGACTGGCCTCCATGACTTGTCATACTTTTGTTCCCGCATCTTTTCAGGAGAGACCAGTCCCTGGAGAAGGACATGGTGCTTGGTGAGGGAGAGAGAGGCAAAGAAGAGAAAGGCCTTCGCCAACATGGATCGACACAGGGGCTGTCGCAATGGCTCCAACGTGGGAACATGTGAGGATGGTGCAGGACAGGGCAGTGTGTCGCGCTGTTACATAGAGGGCTTTAGGGGCTGGAATGGACACGAAGCCACCTAACAACAACATAGAAAAGGTTGCACTTTATGCTAAGATTTCACAGCATGGCCAACTAGCTATGGCATAAAGTCGCATGAGCTGTCACGGTCACTCCACAATTCTGCTACAACAGTGTAACCTAGTGTCGACCCAATAAGCCTTTCAAAATCTCATCCACAGCAGTGCATCGGGTGCCGGGTTTTAAAGCCTTCCCTTTCCTTCATGATGAACCAAAACCAAATGGACTGCGGTCAAGTACATTTTAACTCATTTTGACCATAAAACAGGGAGTGGAACTGCTCGCTAGTGTTTCCAAGTCTGTAAATCTTCACGGGCCCACGCAGCCTCC